>NW_027782512.1:0-3498 GCF_054177405.1 Leptonychotes weddellii | reverse complement strand
TTGGTTATATCTGCATCCATTTGTAAATCTGCAGCATAAGTCATAATCTCTGAGTCTTTTCTATTTTGGGGGCTCCTCCTCCTAGTTATTCTGTTGATGGGTGTTTGAGGGAATGTATAGAGTCCAAATTATTGACCAGAACCCAAGCAAGATGCACCTGTTTTCTTGGGACCTTAGGGTTGCTGGCCTCTTGTTTTCCCAGCCTGTCTTCTGCAGGAGGGGCCTGCCAAACTGTTACTCAGGCAACTCTGTTTGGGAGGAGTTGCCCTGCCCCCCTGTGGCGGGGGATGGGCTCAATGGGAAGCAGTCTTTGGGGCTTTTGTTCTCTGGCGCCTGTCCCTGGCGGCTTTCCGCTTCTCTTCCTCGAGTCAGAGCAGAAGAGACCGTTTCCAACCTTCTGCCTCAGAGCAGAGAGATCGCAGTCTGTTCTTCAGTGAGCTCTCCAGGCCACACTGTCTCCGTTTCTGTCCGTGCTGCTATAAACTGCAGCGTCCTGGGTCGTGCACCCCTCCGCAGCGCCCCCAGTCCTGCCTCCAGGTCGGGGCATGTCTCTGCCCTTTGTGCTTCTAAAACCGCCATCCGCTCCCAGTTCCCCCACACAACCCGGCCGCTCTGGGTTTGTGCCCCGGGGGCTGCAGTTGGCAGGCGCGACCCTGCCTCTCGGGGTTCCGGCCCCAGGGGTGCCCTGGAGTCTTTTCCCTGCCGCTACTGGTCTGCGAGTCTGTGCCTGTCCACAGGGCACGAGGCTGTCGCTCACCGGCAGTGTAGGATCCCCACGGCCAGGCACCCTCCCACTGCCGTTTATCCTCCGATATCTGCCCGTGGAATCACGGCTCCGCACTTTGTACCTCAAAACTAACCGCCTACGATATTCCGTTTGTAGAGATCCAGATCTTCTTACATGTCAGGCTGGTTTCGGGGGTGCTCAGAGTGGTCTGGTAGATAGCCAGCTCAATTCCGGGGACCAGTTGAAATAGGGTCCCCTACTCCTCCGCCATCTTTCCCCCCCGAGAATGCATTTCTTAAAAAATAAGGACATTTTCTAGCAGGACTACAGTGCCATCGTCCCACCTAAAAATTTTAAATAATTCCTGGTTACCATCTAGTATTGAGTGCATACTAAACTTGACCAAATATATAAAACATAACTGTCGATTGGCAAGGGGCTTCAATTTGTACGTTTATAAAACATAAAACATGCTTTTCTAATCAAGATCCAAAGTCTACATGCTTTTTTTGGTTATTTCTTTAAATTTTCGTTTAATTTAGACCTAGAATAGTTCCTCCTTCCATCTCTCACTCACCCTCCTTCCCCCAGTTAAACAAATTGGGTCATTTGTCCTGAATTTTTCGCATGCTGGTTTTGTCTATTTGTATCTTCATTTAATTTATTTCTCTAGCCTTGTATTTCCTGTTAACTAGATGTTAGCTCCAAAAGTTTGATTCGAGTTTGATTTACCTTTATGGGTGAGAATTATTCGTAGGTGGTGCTATGTACTTCTTGTTGTTTTGTATCAGGAGGCATATAAGGTCTGACGATTCCACTCTTTGTGATGCTAAGTTTGATCTATGAGTACAACACTTGATAGCTGGATCTTTCCAGGTAAGTTCCCCATCAACCTTTCACTTGGTGGTTTCACCTACTGTTCTTCGCCTAAATCAACCATTTCATTAGGGTTTGCAAAATTGTGATTTTTCTAATTCAATAATTTTTGTCATATTGATGAACAGGAATTTCTTTTAAAGGATTTTCTCTCATCAACACATAAATTTAGGGCTATTTGGTTATCCTGAAATGTAGTTTATACAGGAAAGACAATAAATGTTTACTTTTCAATTTAATTGCCAGTGTTCAGAAGTAAATAGTTGTTTGCCCTAGGTGCCATGACCAACAATATGTTGGCCATCCTTTGAAATGGCCATCAATGAGCCCTGCCTTCCAGGATTCATTCCATGTGTAGCTCCCTTTCACATTGTACCAGAGCTGGTGTGTGTAACCAGTTGAATATGGCAGAAGTGATGTTATGTTACTTCTAATGTTAAGTTATAAAAGAGACTGTGGCTTCCAGCTTTGTCTCTCTTTCTCTCCCTCCCTCTCAGATCATTCACTCTGAGGGAGGTCAGCTGTCACATTGTGAGGAGTGGCCCATGTGGTGAGGAATGGAAGCCCTCTGCCAACAGCCATGTGAGTGAGTTTAGAAGTGCATCCTCCAGCCCCCACTCAAGACTTCAGATGACTACAGCACAGCTCAAAGGCTCAAAGCCAACAGCTAAGCTGCTCTCAGATTCCTGATGTGTGAAACTGTGCGAGGTAATAAATATTTGATGTTTGATTCTAAATTTTGAGGAACTTTTTGTGCAACAATTGATAAATAACATTTTTGGTTTGGTTTCTCCTTTTGAACCTCATTACAAGCTCATGGATTTTTATTTTTATTTATTTACTTATTTTTAAAAAAGATTTATCTATTTGGGAGAGAGAGGGAGAGACAGAGAGCATGAGGAGATGCGAGGGGCAGAGGGAGAGGAAGAGAGAATCCTCAAGCAGACTCCCTGCTGAGCACAAAGCTGATGCCAGAGGGCTTGATCCCAGGACCCTGAGATCATGACCTGAGCCAAAATCAAGAGTCAGCCACTGGGCCAACTGAACCAACCAGGTGCCCATACAAACTCATGGATTTTTAAAAAAAACATTCAAGGAGTCTTAATCAATTACAGTCATTATTTATGATGTTCAAATAATTCCATCTTTGGCAGGTGGGAGTGGTTCTATTTTGTCTCTTGTGTCCTTTTCATCTAACTCTGAGAGTCTTTTTTTTTTTTAAAGATTTTATTTATTTATTTGACAGAGAGATAGCGAGAGCAGGAACACAAGCAGGGGGAGTGGGAGAGGGAGAAGCGGGCTTCCTGCCGAGCAGGGAGCCCGATGTGGGACTCGATCCCAGGACCCTGGGATCACGACCCGAGCCGAAGGCAGATGCTTAACGACTGAGCCACCCAGGCGCCTGAGAGTCTTTTTTTAAAAATTTAATTCAATTTTATTATGTTATGTTAGTCACCATACAGTACATCATTAGTTTTTTATATCAAGAGAGCTTTTCTTTCATTCTTTCTTTCTCTTTTAAACTTTATTTTATTATGTTAATCACCATATAATACATCATTAGGTTTTAATGTAGTGTTCCATGATTCATTGTTTTCTTTGTATAAAACCCAGTGCTCCATGCAGTACATGCTCTCCTTAATAACCATCACTGGGCTAACCCATCCCCCCACCCCCTTCCCCTCTAAAACCCTCAGTTTGTTTCTCAGAGTCCATAGTCTCTCATGGTTCATTTCCCCCTCCGATTACCCCCCCTTCATTTTTCCCTTCCTTCTCCTAATGCCCTCCATGCTATTCCTTATGTTCCACAAATAAATGAAACCATATGATAATTGACTTTCTCTGCTTGACTTATTTCACTTAGCATAATCTCCTCCAGTCCCATCCATGTTGAT
>NW_027782511.1:0-13816 GCF_054177405.1 Leptonychotes weddellii | reverse complement strand
GAGAGCCCGCGCCTGGGCTCTGTCTCTGCAGCCAGCTTCCCTGCTCCGATACCTGGGAGCTCTGCTGCACTCAGGCACCCCCGGTCTTTCTGTGACCCAGAGGGTCCTGAGACCACACTGTCCCACGAGGGTTCCACCCCCCTCTTAGCCACCGGAGTGACGTCCCTCAGTGGAGCTGACTTCTAAAAGTTCAGATTTTGTGCTCCGGGGCTTTATCACTTGCCAGAATCGGCTGACAGAGGCCCCTCCCCCGCCATCTATCCTCCCAAATATTGCCTCAGATTTACTTCTCTGCACATCCTACCTTCCAGAAAGTGGTCGTTTTTCTGTTCAGAGAGTTGTTGCTCTTCTTTTCTTTGATCTCCTGTTGAGTTCGTAGGTGTTCAGATTGGTTTGATCCCTATCCAGCTGAATTCCTGGGAGGAGACGAAATCCAGGTCTCCTACTCCTCCACCATCTTGCTCCGCTGTCTTTTGATATATTTTGAAGACAGAGCCAAGATTAGTTATGGGTTGGATGTGAGGTGTGAGAGAATAAGAGGAATCAATAATAGGAAGTTAATAGGTACTGAATAGTTTTATCTGCAATGAAATATATATCCTCCAGATTATTGCCTGTGATTATAATTATAACTGATTATTACCAAAATCTCTGTTTGAGAAAACTATTCATAGAAGTCTTCACCCTGGCCCTTCCATGTGTACTAAATTATATCCTTGGGGCAAGCAGATGACAAATAAAATGATACCCAGCTAGTATATTTCTTCTCATTAGAGATAAAGAAAATAGAACCATTAAAAATTCAGGCTCTAGAGCTAGATTGCTTTGGTTCAAATATTGGCTTAACTTGTTCCGATTTTGTAATACTACATAAATTCTTAACCTCATTTTTAAATAACAGCTTTATTGAGGTATAACTCATATACCATAAAATTCACCTTTTTAAATTATACAACTTGACAGTTTTTAGTATATTCACAAAGTTGTACATCTATCACTACTACATAATTCCAGAACATTTTCATCACTCCAAAAAGAAAGTCCATGCCATTAGCATCTACTCCCCATTCCCTCCAGCCCCTGGCAACCACTAACTAATCTGCATTCTATTTCTATTGCTTTGCCAGTTCTGGACATTTTGTATAAATGGAGTCAAACAATATGTGGTCTTTTTTAAAAAAAATTATTTAACTTCAATTTAGTTAACATATAGTGTATTAGTTTCAGGGATAGAATTTAGTGATTGACCAGTTGTATATAATACCCAGTGCTCTTTATATCATGTGCCCTCCTTAATGTCCATCACCAGGTTACCCCATCCCCCCACCCACCTCCCCTCCAACAGCCCTCAGTTTGTTCCCTATAGTTAAGAGTCTCTTATGGTTTGCCTTTTGTGTCTGGCTTCTTTTATTAGCATAATTTTCCCAATTCATCTAGATTGTAGCATATGTCAGTATTTCATTCATTTTTAAGGCTGAATTATATTCTATTATTAAGCTATCTGACTTTTAGTTTATCCATTTATGGGTAATTTGGGTTGTTATTTTGGGTTGATTTTTTGGTTATTATGAGTAATGCTGCTATGAGCATTCATGTGCAAGTTTTTATGTGGACATTTATTTTGAGTTCTCTTAGGTATATATCTAGGTCATATGGTAGATCTATGTTTAAACTTTTTTTTTTAATTTTATTATGTTAATCACCATACATCATTAGTTTTTGATGTAGTGTTCCATGATTCATTGTTTGCATATAACACCCGGTGCTCCATGCAGTACGTACCCTCTTTAATACCCATCACCAGGCTAACCCATCCCCCCAGCCCCTCCCCTGTAGAACTCTGAGTTTGTTTCTCAGAGTCCATAGTCTCTCATGGTTCATCTCCCCTCCGATTTCCTGCCCTTCATTTTTCCCTTCCTGCTATCTTCTTTTTTTTTTTTTAACATATAATGTATTATTTGTTTCAGAGGTACAGGTCTGTGATTCAACAGTCTTACACAATTCACAGTTATCTATGTTTAATCTTTTGAGGAACTGCCAAACTGTTTTCTAAAGTAACTGCACCATTCTGCATTCCCACCAGCAATGTTTCTCTACATCCTTGTTAATACTAGTTATTATCTGTCTTTTTTTTTTTTTATTATCATCGCCATCCTAGTGAGTTATTTAACTTCTTCTTAAGCCCCAGGTCTCTCATTTGCAAAGTGAGATTAATAAAAATATCTACTTCATAGTTTTGTTTAAGGCTGGAATGAGAAATATGTGTAATATATAAACATCTGCTATCACATTGCCTAGCAAAATATTGTTTTCAGTGTTATTATTCTCTTTCCTCAATACTGCAAAGCAACCTTATGATAGTTCTATGAACTGACTTACATACTAATTATTTTATTTCAACTTACAAATAGATTGAGAAAACAGAAGTGGAAATGACATTTCTAAGTATTTAGGACATAACTATTTATCATGTCCCATTATTATGTTTCCAAAAGAAAACCCATATCTCATGGCAAAATTAAGAGATGAGAGATTAAGAGATATGTGATATAAATCAAATAAGTTAGGCAAAAACCTCATATTTTTTTCATTTTAATTGGAAGCATCAGTTTTATGAACTCAACGTATTTTTTCATTCTAAAAATATGTGTATTTCTTAGTATTATCCACTTAGTTGTCTAGGAGCAATTACTAACTAGTAGAAATGGCACCCCTACTGCCATTTTCATCTTCAAACACCATTTCCCACTAAAAGGAACTAGGTCTCCTTAGAAAAATGGTTCATTCCTCATCTGCACAATAAATGAATAAGATAAATCTGAGATATCTTGTCATCTCTGAAATCAAGGAAACTCTAAAAATCTCAAAAAGACACAGAAGGCAACATGAAAGGGCACACACTTGCCAAAGATAAATCATTTCAAGCACCAAAATAGTAATTATTCAAATGCATTGAAGCATACCAAACAGATAAAGAAAACATGGATTTATAATGGTACTTAAAAAAACAACAAAACTCTTTAGCCACCTTAGCATAGTTGCTAAATATCAACTGGATTTTCTAAAAATTAATGAAGGGGAAGAATCAAATATTTATCTAGCCAGTCTTGTATGTATATATAAAATAACTGAATAGTTGATGAGTGAAATTTCTTTTTTATAGAAACTAATACATGTAGGTGGAAGAAGAGAATTCAAAGATAGCCATGTTGTAACTCCTAACAAAATAACAAATCTAGGCAATGATTATCAGTGACTGCCTAAACCATTATGTAAAAGATTAGGATTGTTTTACAAAAGCTAAAACTCCCTGATCCATTTTTTGTAATATTAATATTATTAACAGTGGAGAAGTCAGACATTATGTTTGGTGCTGCAATAGCCAGAAACAGCACTAGTTATAAGCTATTCTAGGTGAAAATACTGTCAAAAACTCAGAAATAGTGAAATTAAAACCACCTGCTCAATAAATAGTATTTAGTGAAAGTTTATTGTGCATATAAGAACAGTTCACAAACTAGAGCTTTCAAACTTAAAACTGATAAAAACCTAGAGGAATGATGTTACAAGGATGGCTTATAAAGTAAAAATGAAGTTGTTTAACATTGATTTACAATGATTGGTTATTACGGGGGGGGGTCCAGATGGCAGAGTGGTTAAAAATGATAATCTCATTCTATTTTTAGGAAGATTACTTAAGTTTCTTTAATGATTGTCAGAGTCAGTTATAAGAAATAATCTAAGTTTCACTTATGTTCATGAAATATGCTAGATTTAGTTTTGTTTACTTGACTTAAATAATTTTGTCTGCTCCGGGAATTTTCAAGTCTGGCCTCCATTTTGTATTTGATTTTAACAGTATTGAACCTGAATCCAATCAAGCTTCTAAATCTAAATACCAATTATAGAACCATGTTCAATGATACTGTGAAGGTATGCTGTCAAAACAAGGAATAATGATGCAGTTTCTTCAGCAAATAGAAGTATAAAAGAGGAAGAAATGTTATATTAGAAAGGACTTATGAATCACATGAATTGGATACAATGCATGGATATGGTTTGGGTCCTGATTTGAACAAATCAACCATAACAAGACATTTTTGAGACAGGGAAAACAGCGTAGATTGTGTAGTTAAGTGATATGAAAGAATTGACATTAATTCCACTGGTTGTGATGATGGTATTATGATTGTATTTTCTACTTTCCTTTTTAATCCTTATTGGTTAGATATACATACCTGAGTATTTACTGGTGGAATTATATGACATCTCATATTTGCTTTAAAATTTCCATGGGGTGGGAGGAGAGGGGAATATTGGGTGTTTCCTATGTCACATGTTGGATGGAATTTGGCAAAAAGGATTCTCTAGAGACAATGAGGCACAGAGGGGATAATGTCAGGCTTTATCTACACAAAGGTTTGAAATAAAATTTATTTATATTTCAGAGAAATACCCAGACTGTGGTTTTCTTCTTTTTAGAGGAAAGTTATACTGAATTCTCAATATTTTGTTCATTTCACACTTTCAAATAATACAATTGCTATTTGCAAGCTTGAAGGGATGAAAAGACCCACAGTTACATGAAACAAGTCCACAGCATTTACAGAACATTGACTCTCACAGTGTGACAACAGCTCACAGTGTGTGTGGCACATCAGCTTGTCACACCATGGCTTTGATCGTTCTTCAGCACTGTCTGCTGTGGTTTAGTGCCCTGTGTCCTCTTCTACACCCACATGTCGAAAGTTCTTGCATATTTTAATAAAAATGAGATCTATTTTTAGTGCCAGCTTGAAAGTTTCACTGTCTGACATTGCCATCCTAATATGCATGTTCGATTAACTTACACAGAACAAAAATGTACAGGCTGCTTATAGGGTTTGAGGCATACAGTTTGAGCCTTAGAGGGTGACATTACTGCAACTGTTTTGGTAGATATTCCCAGTAATAAAGCTACTTACATATCTTGTTGATTCCCTCCTCCCCAAAATACTGAAAAGGAATGAGCCATGCGATATGGTGGAAGTTCAAACAATTCTTTTGGAATAGTCAGCAGGCTATTTTTTAACATTTATAAGAAGTTAATCTCCTATGGCACAACATAATAATAGTGTAAGCACTTCATGTAGAGGGATTGGTTTTCTTTGTTTTAATCATACTAAATTACTAGTTTTGTCAGTAACGTGGTCAAATAACTATAATTCCTTATTATTAATATGATATTTAAACATACCTATATGTCAGAGAAACTTATTTCTCTATTACTTTAGAATTTTTTGACGAGCAGCCTAAATTACTGTTATGTACCTGAAGCCTTTAGTAATTCTTTTTTTATAAAACTTTAATATTATCTCCATCTTTTTACAATAAAATTATTTGCCAGAGTGTCCAGTTAAAGGATAAACACTCGTATTGTGGTTTGGACAGTCTTGGTAGATGTGGGAAAGAGAGAAGGTATGGGGTCGGATTCCAATTTCAGGAGTACCCAACTGGAAGTCAGAAAACACGTGGTTATACTGAGGGTCTGACAGTGGGGAGAATCCAATTAGGAGTCAAAGCTAGAATCTGGGAGGTCAAGATCCCTGCCACACTCATCCATAATCTTTAAAAAGCCATACCCAGGGTCTGGTGTGATATCGTGATTTATAATTAAATATACATGTTTGTCACAGAACTCCCCAAACTCTTGGAATTTCCTAAGTGATGAGAGCAGTGAAGTTGTCTGTTGTCAGTTTAATGAGGTGACTTTTGGAAAACACCTAAAGTGGGGTTGGTGATTAGGAGAACCAACCATGTGATTAGAGTTGGAACTTTCATCTTTAAATCAGTAATCCAGCTGGTGGTCATAATTTAACCAGACACAATCAATCTGGACATGACCTATGTCATGGAGAAATGTGGAAGAAGGGCAGTGGGGTATAAAAGCTGATGTCCTCTCCCAAGGACAGATTATTATACATGTCTACAAGTAAAAATAAAATAGTTTAGATTTCCCAATCCTGTATTTACATGGGTTATTTTATTTTCTGACTTTGACCAATTATAATACAAACATGCTGACAAAAACTGTTTAATATCTTACACTGATGAGTGTGCCAAGAATTCATTTTCTAATTTAGATTCACTTGGAAAGGAAGAAAATGTTTGCATAATAAAAGCAATTAAAATAATCAAAGCTCAGGAACATTTTGCTAAGAAGGCTGGATTTCAAGGGCTAAGTGAACACAATAATAACCTAGACTCTAATGTAAAGTAGGATCCAAGCTCATCCTAAATCTCGACCTTGAGTGATTGGTAATCAAACTTGATGTACATAGTCAAAACATGACTGAGGAATTAATTCATTTGTAAAAATAATACAACAGTTACTCCTCAGTGCTTTAACTTAAATTCATACTATTTTCCATCTTCAAATAGAGACATTTAAAAGAATTAAAACCAACTATTGGCAAATAGGTCCTTCCTTTCTGACATTCAGTTTTATAAAAGGACAGAACACCAGCAAATGTACATTTGAAGGACTTTAGAAACAATTTTATCTACTGCCCAGACAACCTAAAGAATTCTCTGGAGCAAGAGTGTGGCAGGTTTATTTATTTCACATTGACCAAGAAACTAATGTATGTGGTACTACTGAAACCTTTGGCTATTGCCATGGCAAGGCTAAGAAAAAGGCATTCCTCTGTGGTTTGCACCTTCAGAGCTTTTTCAACATTTTCTAAAATATTTGATGTGTATTTCTGCGGAGGTTTCCCTTCTTGTTACCAGAAACCTATTTTGTGTCATTAAAACCTAACAAAACATAGACATGAATAGCAAATTAGCAAAGAGAAGTGGTAACTTATAATCCAGGGGTCAAATTTTGTCATAATAGTTGTATAGAAAGAAAATACTTTTCCTAACACCGCATTGAGCACTTTAATGAGTGGAATTAACAGGTAGTTCTCAGAAACCACATGCAAACTACTGAAGAATTAGTGCAAGATGTATAAATGATTTCACCCTCAATGTTCTGTTTTACATCTTCTATTCTTCTTTTTGGTGCAAATTCATTCGCTTACTTCTTTTAGTGTCTGCCCTTTCATGAAGGGATACTTGATGCTTGATATTCTTCTCTAGTCACAATATGTGAAGGGCTAGACCAACACTTTCTTCTTCAGCCTTGTTCTTCCTATTTCCTAGTTACCCTAAATACTTAAGCAACCTCTGTTAAAAATAATCATAGTGAAATGCTTACATTTTCTTGAACATGCTCTTCTATGTCATCTCTGTGTCATTCATTTTTTTTTCTTTCCTACTTTGCCTGTGTGATAAATACCAACTCGCCCAGCATTGCCTGCCTGTTCACAAGCTCTTCTCATGAGAATACATAACCCTTGGAAAAGAAAAGTCATATGCATCTAAAGATCCTGCTCCATCTGAGCATAGTTAACTGTATCAGGATGAGTGATTGAAACAACCAGGGGTAATCAGATTCTCTTTCCCAGGAATTTGGATTTGGGACACTGAGGGGCTATACAAAAACAGATACTGAGAGAGACAAAACCAGTGATGGTCATGGGAATGGAAAGATCATATAAAAGTGAGTATAAGTGACACCAGCAAGCCACAGCCACGTGCAAACTGAAATAATGGTAGAGCATAAACTAAGTCTTAAAGAAGAGAAAAGAATGGGAAGAAAAAGAAGTGAGAAACCTGTTGTCCTAGAGAAAGTCAGAGAGAGAACAAATACATAAACGTGCCATTCTCAAGAGGCCAAGCTGTTTGTTTCCGCCGAGAGAGGGATTGATTTCCTTCCATACATTTTTTACTGAATTCCTTTTCAACTTGAGCTAAT
Organism: Leptonychotes weddellii; assembly: GCF_054177405.1. NCBI lineage: Eukaryota > Metazoa > Chordata > Mammalia > Carnivora > Phocidae > Leptonychotes > Leptonychotes weddellii. Next base: position 5,976 of record NW_027782511.1, on the reverse strand, counting down.
TGGAGTGGGTTTCTGTACTTTTTTTTTTAAGATTTTTTTAAAGTTTTTATTTACTTATTTGAGAGAAAGAGAGTGAGAGAGCACAGAGGGAGGGGAGAGGGAGAAGCAGACTCCCTGCTGAGCAGAGAGCCTGATGCGGGGCTCGATCTCAGGACCCTGAGATCATGACCTGAGCTGAGGGCAGATGCTTAACAACTGAGCCACCCAGGTGCCCCAGGCTTCTGTACTTCTTAGACAAAAGTTGGTTTTCTAAAAAAAATATTTTATTGTGTTAAGAACACTTAACATGAGATTCACCCTCTTAAATTTTTAAGTTTACAACACAGTATTGTTGACTGTGGATACAATATTGTACAGCAAATCTCTAGAACATATTCATCTTGCTTAACTGAAACTTTACGCCCATTGATTAGTTTTGATTAGAACACCATCTCTCTACCTTTAACTCATTTCTATCTTTCCAGTGCCACAGCCATCCCTCTCCCAGAATGCCTCTTTTTTCCTTTCCTTTCCCAGTAGAAAGGGCTCCCTGTTTGTTCAGATGCCTCATATATCCTGTGCAAACTTCTTTTACAACACTCCATAAAACTTTCCTGTATGTACTGTTATGTATCTGTCTCCCCCATGTTAGATGGCAAGCTTCTAGAGTTGGAGTATTTTTTTTTTTAAGATTGTATCCCTGGCACCTAGTACTGTGCCAAGCACATAATTGGGTGCTTAACAAATGTTTATGCAATAAATAATGAAAGAGTGGATGGATGAGTAAATAAAATAAAATGAAAAGTCTTGACTGTATATTTCCTTAAAGCTATCTTCTTATCATTCCCTTTCTTCCTTCTTAAAGTTCTAGACTATGCTAGTATTTTCCAAATTTGAGTCCACAAATAGGTACTTTCTTGGTGCCTAATAATAAGACTGTTAAAAATTCAAATTTAGTGGGATTGAGGTTGGGGCTGTACATTTGTATTTTTTTTTTAAAGATTTTGTTTATTTATTTGACAGAGACACAGCGAGAGAAGGAACACAAGCAGGGGGAGTGGGAGAGGGAGAAGCAGGCTTCCCGTGGAGCAGGGAGCCTGATGTGCGGCTCGATCCCAGGACCCTGGGATCATGACCTGAGCCAAAGGCAGACCCTTAACAACTGAGCCACCCAGGTGCCCCTGTACATTTGTATTTTTAAGCATGCTTGGGAACTCATGGTTTCAGATAATATGACTTTAGACTGCTTCTGCTTTCCCCCAAATTAATGAACTTCCCATGGCCAAATACCACAAATCCTTTCTACGTCCCACTTTGTGGGTGCTACTTTCAGCAACTGTCATTGTTACTTCCTCCCATTTAAGAGTTTCTCTGTTTCAGTGGATTTGGAGGCACATCTACTTTAATACTCATCCTAGCTTTCTAAATTCCCTTAGTCTTGATCTTTGGCTTCTCTTCTTAAATGTCAAATGAATATGCCTCAAAAATGGTTCTGCAAAGCAGAGAATACTGGGGAAAAAAAGACGCAAAAAACAAAATAGCCCAAGAGATATCATGTTTCAGTCTCAAGCTGTGGGGAGTGAGTTGTATGGTGGTGAGGAAGCTGGAATGGTATCACACTGACCTTGCAGGGCCTTCTGCTCCATTGTTTCTCACTGACTCAGAGTTTGGATGGATCTCATGCAGTCATTTACTCCAACCTTCTAGTTTAAATAGAAGGAAATGGAACCCTGAGACGATGGATGACTTGCCCAGTCACAGAGTTGGTGGCAGGGCCAGGCCTTACATATAACTTCCTGGTGGTACAATCCAGTGCTCTTTCTGAGAAACCAGAACTTTTTCTCTTATTTTACATTTTTACCCCCCCTTTATTATTCAAATAATACATGAATATGATAATTTTTCAAAGCTGCTTGGCAGTATCCACTAAAGCGGAGCACCTGCAACCCTAGGGCCCAGAAATTCCATCCCTCGGTATACACCCAACGGAAATGTGCACATGTATTTACCAACAATGTTCATAGTAGCACTAATTCTAATAGTCCCCAAGTGGAAACACTTCAAATGCCCATCAACATTAAAATGAATAAACTATATTCAGTGACAAAATGGAATATGACAGAGGGCAATGAGATTAAAAAAAATAACTTTGCAACTACATACACAAATACAAATTTTACACAAAATAATATTAAAGCAAATAAATCGTACACAAAAGAATATATACTTTATGATTCCATTTTTTCTGAAAGTTCAAAAACAGGCAAAACATCTATGATGAAAACAGAGAGTAGTTACCCTCAGGTGGTAGTGTTAGAGGAATGACAAGAGAGGACGCAAGGGAGTTTCTGGACTTACGGGAATGTTTTGTTCCTTGATCTGGATGCTGGTTACACAAAGGTTCACATTTTAAAAATTCACTAAGTTATAAATTTTTCTGTGGAGTGCATGTTTTTGTAATTTTTTAAAATAAAAACATTAAAGATAGGATAGCTAATCTCTGTAGAAAATTGGGAATGCACAGAAAATATTAAATAAGCTGATATCAGTTATTAATATTTTCCATTTCTTATTATATTTTATGCATACACACACTGTCTGCACTTTTGTAATCCCAAAATTACCAAAATCAATTTTTTTCTTCATAGCTCACATGGCAACAGAATCCTGACCCGAGCTGAATTTATTTAGTAATGAAACTTGACCTCTGGTGACATGAGATTATTTATAGTCTTAATTTATCCTAGTTGGAGTGAATATTCATACATTTCCTGCAGAAAGATTAATGTTCTTGAACATGGGATAATGCTTCAGATACCACTGAATCTTAGTAATTACCTTTTAAATTGTAACAATTCTGAATTCCAAAATACATCTGGTCCTAAGGATTTAATTGGTGGCTTTACGTACTTTTTTCTAAATGTTTTAAAACTTTTATTCTGACTTTCAGAGAATTCAAAGGAGATATATAGAGGTAATCTGACAACACATGTGGATTTATTGTGGCTTTGTGTGGTAAGTAAAATAAAGTTGCCCTCACCCGGCCCACCCTAATCCCTAGAACCTGTGGATATGTTAGGTTACGTGGCAAAAGAGAATTAAGATTGTAGAAGGATTAAGGTTGCTAATCAGCTGACCCTGATATGGAAGGATTCTGTTGAATTATCTGAGTGGGCCAATGTGATCACAAGTGATTCCACTTATAAGAGAAAGAATGGAGACAGGCTAGAACCAGAGAGATGGCAGTGAGAGAAGGATTCAGCCAAACACTGCTTTCAAGATGGAGGACAAGGACTAAGAGTCGAGGAAAACAAGAAGCCACTGGAACCGGGAAAAGGCAAGAAAACAGATTCCCTCCTAGAAAGAAAGACATCCGAGGGAGACTCATTTTGCACTTCTGACCTTGAGAAATGTAAGATCATGAATTTGTGTTGTTTTAAGCCACTATTTATGGTAATTTGTAGCAATATGAAATCACACAAGTACATGTGTTTATATGTATGTATACACATATGTGTGTATATGGTATGTATATGCCATAAATTTATACATACACATATATATGCATACATACGTGCACCCACATATGTAGTTGATATATATACTTAGATGCATTTTTTAACCAATATCCAAATCACACAATACCTGGCAGAGCAGAAACTCAATAAGAATTTTAAATAGATGAATGATTGAATGGATGATGCAAAGGAATTGAGAGTAGAGAAGAGTCAGTGTTTGGTCTGTATAATACCCTGCGTAACAAATTTAAAACATCTGTGGCAAGCAACGAATGTAGTTGCTAGCTCACAAATTTGTAGGTCAGCTAGAGTGACTTAGTTTCACACTGCATGTCAGATAGGTGGTTTTCCTCTATGAGGCTCTCAGCTTCCTGTATGGTGAAGGCAGATGCATGGTGGTGCATGGTGGTGGCACGCCCAGCCACCCAAACACATAACCTACATCAAGTCTGCTAACTCACTGACCAAAGTAGATTACATGGCCAAGTCCAAACTCAAGAGGTAGGAAGTATATTTACCTTTTGTGAGAAAAACGTCAAAGTTACATCAAAAAGACATGAATATGTGGCACCTGGGTGACTCAGTCCATTAAGCCTCGGGCTCTTGGTTTCAGTCAGGGTTGTGATCTCAGGGTTGTGGATCAAGCCCCGCATCAGGCTCTGTGCTCAGCATGGAGTCTGAGATCTCTCCCTCCCTCTTCTGCCCTTCACCCCACTCTCTCTCTCTCTCTCTCAAATAAATAAATAAATAAATAAATAAATAAATAAATAAAATCTTAATTTTGAAAGACACGAATACAAGGAGAGATGAAGAATTGAGACCTAAGATTTAATATATCATAACTTCTCTTGCTGTTTGTCAAAAAGTACTGCTGAAACCAAATATAAACATTGGGGTATGCCAAACTAAATAATACCTTCAAGGACCCAAGAGGGAAACTATACCCTGTCATGGAAGAAAGAACATAAATGGGAGGTGATTATCAAGGAAAGTGGATTTCATCTGATTAGTAAGGAATTAACTAGGAGTGAGGATTGTTTAAACAGCAATTTATAAAGACCAGGAAAAGCAGTCCTTTGTTTCTCTTTTAAATGCATTTTATTTTTTTAAAGCAGTTTTAGATTCACAGCAAAATCGAGCAGAAAGAATGGAGCATTCCAATATACCTCCTACTTGCCCTGCTCCCCACACCCCTGCTCTCTCACTATCAACATTCTGCACCACAGTGGTACATTTGTGAAACTGATTACCATGTATTGACATATCATTATCACCCTAAGTCCATAATTTATATTAGATTCTCTCTTGGTGTTGTACGTTCTCTAGGCTTGGACAAATGTATAATGACATATATCCTCCATTATAGTATCTACAGAGTAGTTTCACTGCCCTAAAAGTCCTCTATGCTCCACCTATTCATTCCTCCTTCCCCATTAGCCCCTAACAACCACACATTTTTTTATTGTCTCCACAGTTTTGCCTTTTCTGGAATGTCATATAATTGGAATCATAAACCATTTAGCCTTGTCTCATTGGCTTCTTTCACTTAGTAATATGCATTTAAGGTCCTTCTATGTCTTTGAGTGTTTTGATAGCTCATTTCTTTTTAATACTGGATAATATTCTTTGTCTGCATGTACCACAATTTATTTACTCATTCCCCTACTAAAGGGCATCTTGGTTGCTTCTGAGTTTTGACAGTTATGAATAAAGTCGCTTTAAACATCTGTATTCAAGTTTTTGTGTATACATACAGTTTCAATTCCTTGGGTAAATACCAAGAAGAATGACCGCTGGATTGTATAGTAAGAGTATGCTTAGTAATGTGGGAAACTGCCAAACTCTTCCAAAGTGGCTATATCATTTTGCATTCCGTTCAACAACGAATGAGAGTTCCTACTGCCCCATATTCTCACCAGCATTTGGTGTTTCCAGTGTTCCAGTATTAGCTATTTTAATAGGTGTGTAATGGCATCTTGTTGTGTTTTTTGTTTTTTTTTTTTTTTAAGAGAGAATGAGAGACAGAGAGCATGAGAGGGAGGAGGGTCAGAGGGAGAAGCAGACTCCCCGCCGAGCAGGGAGCCCGATGTGGGACTCGATCCCGGGACTCCAGGATCATGACCTGAGCCGAAGGCAGTCACTTAACCAACTGAGCCACCCAGGCGCCCTGTTTTGTTTTGTTTTTAAGTAGGCTCCACACCAAGCGTGTGGAGGGCTCCACACTTCCCTGAGATCAAGAACTGAGCTGAAATCAAGAGTCGGATGCTTAACCTATTGAGCCACCCAAGTGCCCCTGTCGTTGTTCTTAATTTGCCTTTCCCTGATGACATGTGATATAGAGCATTCTTCCATATGCTTATTTGCCATCTGTATATCTTCTTTCATGAGGTGTCTCTTTTAGATCTTTTACTCATTTTTTAATTGGCTTGTTTTATTTTTAAGAGTTCTTTGTATATTTTGGATGAATACTTTATTAGAT
>NW_027782510.1:0-289 GCF_054177405.1 Leptonychotes weddellii | reverse complement strand
GGCACAACTGTCTTCTGAAACTGGGTACAGAGGGAATGATGGAGGGCACGTTAAGTTTTTGCACCTCTGAATGTCAACTATTCATACTTCAATACTTCCAGAATTTTTCCAAGCTCTTGTAACTAAAAAGAAAAATAGCATAGTGGGAAAGCTGGGCACGCGTGCGGGCGGGGAATATACAGGACCTCTCGGCACTTTCTGCACAATTTTGCTATGAAACTAAAACTGCTCTGAGAAATAAAGTCTATTTTTAAAAAAGAAAGAAAAATACCTATGTGGATTGAGGAAT
>NW_027782509.1:0-289 GCF_054177405.1 Leptonychotes weddellii | reverse complement strand
AGGCACCCATGGTCTTTCTGTGACCCCGAGGTTCCTGAGACCACACTGTCCCAGTGACTGTTCTACTTCCCGCTTAGCCACCGGAGCAATGTCCCTCAGCGGAGCAGACTTCTAAAAGTTCTGAAATTGTGCTCCGCTGCTCTATCACTTGCAAGTAGCGGCTGATGGAGGCCCCCTCCCCACCGCTGTCTATCTTCCCATATATCGCCTCAGATTCACTTCTCTGCATGTCCTACTTTCCAGAAAATGGTCGCTTTTCTGTTCAGAGAGTTGCTGCCATTCTTTTCTT
>NW_027782508.1:0-289 GCF_054177405.1 Leptonychotes weddellii | reverse complement strand
GTCTTTGATTTCTATTACTTGTTATAAATGAAACGCATTAGTTGTCTGCCTTTCCCTCCTTTCCATCCTTTGCCCCATGTCCCACCCTCACCTCTAGTCTCTTCCAGTTCCTTCCCGCCAATCTCCATTGAATCAATGGTGCAGGACAGAAAGCCAGTCAGACTAACTCCCTTCTCTCCTTGCACTTGTCCCACTTGCCTTCTTTTAACTGGTCTTTCACAAGGATCCTCTGAAACCCCCTCTGTGCCCCAAGCACAGGCCCCATTACTTCTGCTTTTGCATCTCCTCA
>NW_027782507.1:0-289 GCF_054177405.1 Leptonychotes weddellii | reverse complement strand
AAAAAAAAGAAAGGGAGGGGTTGGAGGGAGAGGAGTTTAACCTGTAGATTAAAAAACACTCAAAAGAAAAAAACTGGCCAAGACTAAACTTGACATCTAGGGATGCACAGGTAAATGACAAAACCATAAAGAAACATCAGAACATTGTTACTATAAAAGCCAGGACAGTGGTTCTTCTAGGGGGTGGGAAGGGTTGTGACTGGAATGGGGTAAATGGAGGGGTTTCTCGAGTGACTGGTAAAATTCAAATTCTTGACCTGGGTGATGGTTTCAAAAGGATGAGGCTTAT
>NW_027782506.1:0-289 GCF_054177405.1 Leptonychotes weddellii | reverse complement strand
AACCTGTTGAAATCTTCCTATTACTACAATTATTCCCTCATATAAGAAACAGGGAAAAAGGGGCGCCTGGGTGGCTCAGTCAGTTAAGCGTCTGCTTTTGGCTCAGGTCATGGTCCCAGGGTCCTGGGATCGAGCCCCGCATCGGGCTCCCTGCTTCGCAGGGAGCCTGCCTCTCCCTCTCCCTCTGCCTGCCACTCTGTCTACTTGTGCTGTCTATCTTTCTGTCAAATAAATAAATAAAATCTTAAAAAAAAAAAAAAAAAAGAAAGAAACCGGGAACAAGTGTTAT
>NW_027782505.1:0-289 GCF_054177405.1 Leptonychotes weddellii | reverse complement strand
TGAAATTAAAAAAAAAAAAAAATCAAAATTTTATATTTCTTCATGTTGAATTTGATGGTGTTTAAATATGTGGTGCTTTTGCCCTGTTACCTATGGCTCTGCATTCAAACTACATGCAATGTAATAAACAATTAGATAATAAATTCTTACATGACAATCACTTCTACACTTATCAATCTAAACCTGTTAAGTTTTTTTTCAGAAACATTTGTTCTATTTCTTTTTTTCTTTTAAAACTGTACTTTATTAATTAATTAATTTATTTATTTATTTATATTTTAGGTATTTT
>NW_027782504.1:0-289 GCF_054177405.1 Leptonychotes weddellii | reverse complement strand
TAAAGGAACTCACTGATAATAATACAGTACCATAAGGGACTTTAATACCCCACTTACATCAATGGACAGATCATCTAAGCAAGGAAACAATGGCTTTGAATGACATGCTGGACCAGATGGACTTAAATGATATATTCAGAGCATTTCATCCTAAAGCAGCAAAATACACTTTTTTTTTTTTTTAAGATTTTATTTATTTCTCAGAGAGAGAGTGCACACACAAGCAGGGTGTAGTGGCAGGCAGAGGGAGAAGCAGGCTCCCCACTGAGCAGGGAGCTCGATGCGGGAC
>NW_027782503.1:0-289 GCF_054177405.1 Leptonychotes weddellii | reverse complement strand
CATGAGTGGGGGTGAAAAGGGGTACTATAATTAATTTTTATTTTCTCACAGCTGTTTGGCCTGGAAATTACAGAATCTTTTTTTTTTTTTAATATTTTTTTTTTTAAAGATTTTATTTATTTATTTGAGACAGAGAGAATGAGAGAGACAGAGAGCACATGAGAGGGGGGAGGGTCAGAGGGAGAAGCAGGCTCCCCGCCGAGCAGGGAGCCCGACGCGGGACTCGATCCCGGGACTCCAGGATCATGACCTGAGCCGAAGGCAGTCGTTTAACCAACTGAGCCACCCA
>NW_027782502.1:0-289 GCF_054177405.1 Leptonychotes weddellii | reverse complement strand
GGGCTCCCAGGCCCTGGCAGGGATCTCCCCCTCGCACGCCTCCCCTTACCTTGCCCTTGGGTTTGGGAGGATCCCGTCCTCCTTCTTCGTGGGCGGACATGGTAATAAAACTCTAAGCAGCTGGAAGGGGGGCGGAGAGGGTGTGTAAATAGGGGGCCCCCAGGCCTCCTGCCCCACGCCCGTAAGCCAGGCGGCCCCCCGACCACACCCCCAGCCTCACCCTGGCATTGCTCACCTGGAGTGCGTGAGGGCCCTTTGGAGCCCCGGAGGCACAGCCCGCTGCCGGCTC
>NW_027782501.1:0-289 GCF_054177405.1 Leptonychotes weddellii | reverse complement strand
TATCAAATATCCAAAAACAAGTCAATGAGGTAAAAAAAAGGGAACAGCCTATGTGATTGCCAAAGTACTCGATGAGTCAGTTTAATAAGCTGTCTTCATCAACAAACTTTTTAACTGAATTATCTGAAATTTTAAATACTCTAATTTCAACAGAAATTAGCACTTACATCTAAACAACAAAAATTTATAAATTATACTGTATACCCAAGCTTACATATATAAATTACTTGGCTTGATTATGTCTCTTTTTTTGCCACTGGTCTCTAACGGCAGAAAAGAATTCAAAGGA
>NW_027782500.1:0-3499 GCF_054177405.1 Leptonychotes weddellii | reverse complement strand
CCCCATCATAGCTCTTGAGAAAGCAACTCAGATATTGGGTTTTCCTTAAACAAACAAAAATTTAGAAGGATACCCTTTTAGAAAGCTAGGCTTTTTCAAAACACAGGGAAGACTAGCCTCTGTTCAAACTCAGTCATTGCTAGAAATGGCTAGGATTAACTGGTTTGTGAGTAGAGATTTCTCTCCCTGAGATATTGTCCTTTTGGACTCATGTAACTATGAGAAGGAGCTTCAATTACTTCAGGGAAGAAGCTAAAAAAAGGAAGAGGTTGATTACATCCCTAATGGGCAAAGGCTTCCAAAGGTATCTAAGCCTCTCTGCTCTTAAAATAAAATGTAACACTTACTGGACCAGCATTGCCTGGGATTTAATATGCTGCCTTTACCCCCCCACACCACCACCTCTATGTTTCCACACATTCTGGAAGGAAATAATAAAGATTGGAGCATAAAGAAATGAAATAAAAAAACTAAAAAAAACCCCACAATAAACAGATCAATGAAACCAGGAGCTGGTTCTTTGAAAATATCAGCAAAATTGATAAACCTTTAGCCAGATTCATGAAGAAGAGAAAGAGATAGAGATAGAGAACTCAAATAAATAAAATTAGAAATGAAAGAGAAGAAACAACAACTGACACCAGAGAAATACAAAGAATTATAAGAGAAAAGAATTACATACCAACAAATTGGAAACCTAGAAGAAATGGATATATTCCTAGAAATATATAATCTATCAAAACTGAATTAGGAAGAAATAGAAAATTTGAACGACCAATTACCAGCAATGAAATAGAATCAGCAACCAAAACACTCCCCACAAACAAAACTCCAGGACCAGACAGCTTCACAGGTGAATTTGACCAAACATTTAAAGAGTTAAGACCTATTCTTCTCAAACTATTCCAAAAAATGGAAAAAAAAGAAAGCTTCCAAATCCATTCCCTGAGGCCAGAATTATCCTGATATTAAAACCAGATACACTATGAGAAAAGAGAGCTACAGGCCAATATCCCGAAGGAGCAAAGATGCAAAAATCCTCAACAAAATATTAGCAAACCAAATCTGACAATACATTAAAAAAAATCATTCACCACAACCAACCAAGTGGGATTTATTCCTGAGATGCAAGGGTGGTTCTATGTTCACAAATCAATCAACATTATACATCACATCATCAAGAGAAAGGATAAAAACCATATGATTATTTCAATAGATGTAGAAAAAGCATTTCCATAAAGGACTTATCAAAATCAATACCCAAAAAACAAAAAATACAGTCAAGAAATGGGCAGAAGACATGAACAGACATTTCTCCAAAGAAGACATACAAATGGCTGACTTGAAAAAATGCTCAACATCACTTCACATCAGGGAAATACAAATCAAAACCACAATGAGATACTACCTCACACTGGTCAGAATGGCTAAAATTAACAATTCAGGAAACAACAGTTGTTGGCAAGGATGCAGAGAGTCCAGATGTCCATTGACAGATGAATGGATAAAGAAGAGATGGTGTATACATATACAATGGAATATTACTCAGCCATCAAAAAGAATGAATGCTTGCCATTTGCAACAACATGGATGGAACTAGAGGGTATCATGCTAAGTGAAATAAGTCAATCATAGAAAGACAAATACCATATGATTTCACTCATATGTGGAATTTAAGAAACAAAACAGATGAACACAGGAGAAGGGAAGGAAAAATAAAAAAAGATTAAAACAGAGGGAGGCAAACCATAAGAGACTCTTAATTATAGAGAACAAACTGAGGGTTGCTGGAGGGGAGGTGGGTGGGGGATGGGCATTAAGGAGGGTACTTGATGTAATGAGCCCTGGCTGTTGTATGCAACTGATGAATCACTAAATTCTACCCCTGAAACTAATAATACACTATATGTTAACTAAAAACAAAACAAAACAAAAAAAAAAACAGCATTTGACAAAGTACAACATCCACTTATGATAAAAAAACCTTCAACCAAGTAGGTTTAGAGGGAACATACCTCAACATAATAAAGGACATATATGAAAAACCCACATCAAATATCATATTCAGTGGGGAAAAACACTTTTACCACTTTTATTCAACATATTACTGGAAGTTCTAGCTACAACAATCAGACAAGAAAAGAAATAAAAGGCATCCATATTGGTAAGGAAGAAGTGAAGCTTTCACTATTTGCAGAAGATATACTACTATATACATAGAAAACCCTAAAGACTCCACCTACTACAACTGATAAATGAATTCAGTAAGGTGATAGGATATAAAATCAATATACAGAAATCCATTGTATTTCTATACACTAATAAAGAAGTAGCAGAAAGAGAAATTAAGAAAACAATCCATTTACAATTGCACCCAAAATAATAAAATACCTAGGAATAAACTTAATCAAGAAGGTGAAAGACCTGTACTCTGAAAACTATAAAACAGTAATAAAAAAAATTGAGGTTGACACAAACAATGGAAAAATATTCCATGCTCATGGATGGGAAGAACAAATATTGTTAAAATGTCCATACTACCCACAAAAATCAATAGACTTAATGCAGTCCCTATCAAAAAACCAAAAGCATTTTTCACAGAACTAGAACAAATAATCCTAAAATTTGTATGGAACTATAAAAGACCCTGAATAGCCAAAGTAATCTTGAAAAAGAAGAACAAAACTGGAGGTATCACAATCCCAGATTTCAAGATATACTACAAAGCTGTAGTGATCAAAACAGTACGATCCTGGCACAAAAATCAACTCATAGATCAATAGAACAGAATAGAAAGCCCAGAAATAAACTCATAATTATATGGTCAATTAATCTTCGACAAAGGAGGCAAGAATATGTAATGGGAAAAAGACAGTCTCTTTAACAAATGGTATTGGGAAAATTGGACAACTACTACATGAAAGACTGAAACTGGACCACTTTCTTACACCATACACAAAAATAAATTCAAAATGGATTAAGGACCTAAATGTGAGACCTGAAACCATAAAAATCCTGGAAAAGAGCACAGGAAATCATTTCTCTGACACTGGTGGTAGCAGCATCTTTCTAGGTATGTCTTCTAAGGCAAGGGAAATAAAAGCCAAAATAAACTATTGGGACTACATCAAAATAAAGAACTCCACACAGTAAGGCCACTCAATCAATAAAATAATCAATAAAACTAAAAGCCAACCTAATGAATGGGAGAAGATTTTTTTTTTGCATTTTTTTATTATGTTATGTTAATCACCATACATTACATCATTAGTTTTTGATGTAGTGTTCCATGAGTCATTGTTTGCATATAACACCCAGTGCTCCATGCAGAACGTGCCCTCTTTAATACCCATCACCAGGCTAACCCATCCCCCCACCCCCTCCCCTCTAGAATCCTTAGTTTGTTTTTCAGAGTCCATAGTCTCTCATGGTTCGTCTCCCCCTCTGATTTCCCCCCTTTCATTCGGGAGAAGATATTTTCAAATGACATATCTGCTAA
>NW_027782499.1:0-289 GCF_054177405.1 Leptonychotes weddellii | reverse complement strand
CCCATCTCCTCTTTCTTACTCATTCTCTCAGCAACTGAAGTTTTAATCACAGAGGGGACTGGGGAAGTGGCAGCAAGACAATGGTAGCATCTGCTGTCGCTGAAGCTGAGGTATGGTGCTGCTTCTCTATGCCTATCCCCAGTCTTTGTTTGGTGTTCAAGTTTATTTTAAGATAAATGAGGAGGAGGAGCAAGATGGCGGAGGAGTAGGAGACCTGGATTTCCTCTGGTCCCAGGAATTCAGCTGGATAGGGATCAAACCATTCTGAACACCTACGAACTCAACAGGA
>NW_027782498.1:0-289 GCF_054177405.1 Leptonychotes weddellii | reverse complement strand
CAATGAATCTTGGAACACTTCATCTAGAACTAATGATGTAATGTATGGGGATTAACATAAAAATAAAAAAAAAAAGAAAAGAAAAAAAATAAATAAATAAAATATTAGAAAACTTGGTGTCTTTATGTAAATGAATGAACAAGTGAAATATGAAATATACATATACTATAATACAGTTCAGTGGGATTAACTAAGACCACATACAGATAAATGGATAATCTTAAAAACATAATATTCGGGGAAAAAATGTCCAATATGTCCAATAATATAGGACAATTAATGTAAATTT
>NW_027782497.1:0-289 GCF_054177405.1 Leptonychotes weddellii | reverse complement strand
CAGTGTACCAAACGTGGCAGCTCAATTACATATAGATTGGGACCAAATTAATCCTTTCTGATAACTTTATCTACTTGGTCTATACCGAAGATGGCTGGCTGGAAAATCATCTCCGAATTTCTTTCCAAATATAAAGTTGGCAGATTTCATCTACTCTCTCTTTATATATATTTTTTTATCCTTGAAGGAAAGAAAGATCTTAGAATGTGCATTTTTTTGTGTGAGTGAACTGCTTCTGCTTCAACGAAACCCAAACTTTTTAATAATGTTAAATATTGTCATATTTTTA
>NW_027782496.1:0-289 GCF_054177405.1 Leptonychotes weddellii | reverse complement strand
AGCTTTCCAGTCTTGTTGTTGGGGCTCATGAATTCATGTATGGTTAGTATCAAGTCACACGGAAATATGGGTTCCATGCGGACTGGGACCTTGTCTTTTTTATTCTCTGCTCTGGTTCAGCACCTAGCACAGTGTTGACTGATGGTAAGTACTTGTCAGTATAGGTTGAATGACCTATAATAAGACCACATATTATACAGTGGTTAAGAGCACAGACTCTGGAGCCAGGCTGGCTGGATCCCAATTTCAACTCTGCTCCTGACTAATTAAGAATGTGAGCAAGTGGGGG
>NW_027782495.1:0-289 GCF_054177405.1 Leptonychotes weddellii | reverse complement strand
GAAAAGAAGAGCAACAACTCTCTCATCAGAAAAGCGACCACTTTCTGGAAGGTAGGACGTGCGGAGAAGTGAATCCGAGGCGATATTCGGGAGGATAGACGGCGGGGGAGGGGCCTCCGTCGGCCGCTTCTGGCAAGTGATAGAGCCGCGGAGCACAAAATTGGAACTTTTAAAAGTCTGCTCCGCCGAGGGACGTCACTCTGGTGGCTAAGCGGGGGATGGAACCCTCCGGGACAGTGTGGTCTCAGGACCCTCGAGGTCACAGAAAGACCGGGGGTGCCTGAGTGTG
>NW_027782494.1:0-289 GCF_054177405.1 Leptonychotes weddellii | reverse complement strand
TGGACCAGGCCGAGCACACGCGTGGGTGCGTGTCTGGAGGGCCTTGTCACAGTCCCTATGATGGCACCTCCGGCTGTCACAGATGCTTTGTTCGGGGTCCAGAGGGAACTGTGCGCTAGGAAGGCCTCCCCTGGAGGAGGGTGTGGCTAGAGCCAGGCGACCAGGAAGGTGTCAGGTCAATTCTGTCTAGAGATGTCCCTGTCGTGATTTGTTAGAGATGCTACAGCCTTATCCAGGGAGTTGTTGTAACCACAGCTCACAGGGAGACCGCACTTGGAGTCACCGGTGT
>NW_027782493.1:0-289 GCF_054177405.1 Leptonychotes weddellii | reverse complement strand
TAGCAATGGTTCTAATAAAGTGGAAGAAGACAGTGCTATCTGACCATTTTTTGCTTCTCATTCAAGGAAATCTAGAGGGTAAAGGTACCAAGGTGGTCCTGAATCTTCCGTGATAATTGGTCCTGACTACCAAGGAGGACTAGGTTGCTACTACACAATGAAGTTCGTCTGGAATGCAGAGGTCCCCTGGCCTGTTTCTCATTATTCATGGGACCTTGTGATTAAAATCAATGAATAACAGCAACAATCCAATAGGAAAAATGTTAACGGCTCAGACTTTCCAGAAATT
>NW_027782492.1:0-289 GCF_054177405.1 Leptonychotes weddellii | reverse complement strand
TTCTGCAAGGGGTTGGTCACACTAACACTGTCTTGAACCAGTTACACAGCCTTGGAGACATGTGGCCCGTCCATCTTCCTTACAAATCGTAGCAAGTTACTTCCATTTCAAAACCTATTTGCTGGGCGCCTGGGTGGCTCAGTTGGTTGAGCGACTGCCTTCAGCTCAGGTCATGATCCCAGGGTCCTGGGATCGAGTCCCGCATCGGGCTCCCGGCTCGTCGGAGAGCCTGCTTCTCCCTCTCCCACTCCCCCTGCTTGTGTTCCCTCTCTCGCTGTGTCTCTCTCTG
>NW_027782491.1:0-289 GCF_054177405.1 Leptonychotes weddellii | reverse complement strand
GGGAGAACCCACCGATTCAGTGGTGCCCGGCAAGCGCTTGGCGCACAGTAGCTGTGATCTGAGGACTTTAAATCAGGTCATCAGGTTGTCCTGACAAGTGGGGAGCCGGGCGCTACTATTCATGGTTTACTTTGGGGAAACTGAGGCTCAGGGAGGTACTAGCAAGGGGCAGGCCTGCCTGGCCCGAGCCCGGGCTTGTCCCGTGGCATCTGGCCATCTCCTTTCTTGGGGGGCATTGGAAGGGACTGATGGTGGTCACGTGCACCCGTTTGTAAGTCGGCCAGGGCGC
>NW_027782490.1:0-289 GCF_054177405.1 Leptonychotes weddellii | reverse complement strand
GGACCAAGGGCTATTGAATCAGCGTGCAGACTATGTGTTGTTAGGAATGAGGGGATGGAAGAAGAGGTTGTACCAAAGGGACAAGAGCAAGGACTGAGAGAGAAGAAAGTGTTAAATAGGGAGAACTATAACTTTATAGTAATCGGATTCTAGATATAAGGCTTAATACCCAAATATCATTCTCCAGCTATTTTTTTTTTATTCTTATGTTAATCCCCATACATTACATCATTAGTTTTAGAGGAAGTGTTCCATGATTCATTGTTTGTGCATAACACCCAGTGCTCCA
>NW_027782489.1:0-3499 GCF_054177405.1 Leptonychotes weddellii | reverse complement strand
GATAGACACTGGGGAGGGTATGTGCTCTGGTAAGCGCTGTGAATTGTGCAAGACTGTTGAATCTCAGATCTGTACCTCTGAAACAAATAATGCAATATATGTTAAGAAAAAAAAAAAGAAGAAGAAGGTAGCGGGTAGGGGAAGAATGAAGCGGGGGAAATCGAAGGGGTGGACGAACCATGAGAGACGATGGACTCTGAAAAACAAACGGGGTTCTAGAGGGGAGGGTGGTGGGAGGATGGGTTAGCCTGGTGGCGGGTATTGAGGAGGGCACATTCTGCATGGAGCACTGGGTGTTATGCACAAACAATGAATCATGGAACAGTTCATCTAAAACTAATGATGTAATGTATAGGGATTAACATAAGAATAAAAAAAAAGATGTATTTATTTAAAAAAAATGATATAGAAACTAAAAACAAAAAAAATAACAAAATAAAACAAAACACAATAGAACAGATCAACAAAACCAGGAGCTGGTTCTTTAAAAAATGAATAAAATTAGGGGCGCCTCCATGGCTCAGTCGATTAAGTGTCTGCCTTCAGCTCAGGTCAAGATCCTGGAGTCCTGGGATCGAGCCCTACTTTGGGCTCCCAGCTCAGTGGAGATGCTGCTTCTCCTTCTCCCTCTGCCCCTCCCCCACACCTCGCTGATGCATTCGCTTTCTCAAATAAATAAATAAATAAAATCTTCAAAAAAGTGAAAAAAAGCAATAAAATTTAATAACCTTTAGCCAGACTTACCAAAAAGAAAAGAGAAGGGATCCAAATAAATAAAATCACAAATGAGAGAGGACATATAATAGCCAACACCACAGAAACACAAACAATTATGAGAGAATATTATGAAAAACTATATACCAACAAATTGTACAACTGTAAGAAATGGACAAATTCCTAGAAACACATAAACTACCATAATTGAACAGGGAGAAATATAAAATTTGAACAGACAGATAACCAGCAAAGAAATTGAATCAGTAATAAAAAAAACTCCCAATAAACAAAAGTCCAGGACCAGATAGCTTCACAGAGGAATTTTACCAAACATTTAAAGAAAAGTTAATACCTATTCTCCTCAAACTATTCCAAAAAAATAGAAAAGAAAGAAAAACTTCTAAATTTATTCTGAGGCCAGCATTACCCAGATACAAAAAACAAACAAACAAAAAGAATATAAAGACACTAATAAAGGCTAATCAGAAGAAAGGCAGGCAGGGGCAAGGGGCCTCCCATCCTAAGAGGAAACTACCCTTCAAAGGAAAAAGACCCCATCCTGTTATTTTACACCACCCTGAAAGGAGCCCTCCACTCTTTCCCATGTAAACAACTACCTGATAGGTAGATGAGCACGTGGACAAAAACCTGATTAGGTGACAGGCGCATGGAGGGTTAATTAGATTAAAACAGCCTGCTAACAATCTCATAAAAACCCCTAGACTTAGAAACTCCAACAGACAACCCTCTTAGGTCCCCTCCCTCTTCAGGAGCTTTGTACTATCCCTCAATAAACTTTGCTTTTCTGCCCACCACTCTTCGTCTGGTCTACTTCTTCATTCTTCAAAGCAGCATGACCAAGAACCACAGGCAATAAAGGAAAAGAAATCCTGAAACAACACCACTAAAAAGGAAAACTAAAGGCCGACATCTCTGATGAACATAGATGAAAAAATTATCAACAAATTACTAGCAAACCAAATCCAACAATACATTAAAAAAAAATCATTCATCACAATCAAGTGGGATTTATCCCTGGATTTCAAGGGTGGCTCAATATTCGCAAATCAATGTGATAAATCACAGTAAGAGAAAGGAGACTGCCTGGGTGGCTCAGTCGGTTAAACACCTGCCTTCAGCTCAGGTGATGATCCCAGGGTCTGGGATGCAGCCTGGCATCAGACTCTCTGCTCAGCGGGGAGTCTGCTTCTCCCTCTCCCTCTGCCTGCACTCCCCTGCTTGTGCTCGCACACTCTCTCTGTCAAATAAAAAAATAAAATCTTTAAAGAAAAAAAAGAAAGGATAAGAACCATATGAACATTCAATAGATGCAGAAAAAACATTTGACAAAGTACAACATCCATTCATAATGAAAACCCTCAACAAAGTAGGTTTAGAGGGAACATACCTCAACATCATAAACAAAAGGAGGTTTTAAAGCTTGTTCTCCCACATATATTCTTGGTATCCTCAAAGAAGCTAGTTATCTACAACTGATAAAAGAGGACTTTCAATAACTATTATTTTCTTCATTGTATGGAAAGGTTACATGACAGATTCTGAGTTTGCTTCTCGTCATACCCACAAAAAATTCAAAGGGCATCAGATTATTGCCAAAGTTTGATAAAACTAAATACGAAAATTGGAACCTATATATACATACAAGGAGAATTGTTTTATATATCCTCATACTTTCTTCTTTCAAGGTAAATCTGAAGAATAAAAATATAGGCTGATTTCACTTAGTATATTTGTCATTAGTAAATGCAATGTAATACTTTGTAGGTGATGACTGATTCAGCTATTATGACTGCCATATAAAGTAAATTTGAGCTATATTTTAAGATTTTTGTTGTCCATGCTATCCCCTTTATAATTACACAAACATCAGTATTCTATTTTATGTAATAAAGCATATCTTTTGTGTTATGATATGTAAAAAAATTCTATTCAGTTGGTTATGTAAATTCTCTAAGTGTCAAAAGTATATTGGGGTATATGAAAACAGGAGGAATTAAATTATTTAATGAATTCTTAATCTGAATTTTATTTATTTATTTATTCATTCATTCATTTATTTATTTGACTTTAACATCTATTTATTGCCCCATAGGGCTTAGAGATCCTTGCATATAGTAGTTAGTAAGTAACCATTATATATGAATGAATGAACAAATTAATATGAATTAACTGCACTTGGATCTGAATAAATTTATTGAGATAGCATAAAGAAGCGTCTTGATACTGGAACGCATTAAAAGCACACATATATTACCAGGACGCCTGGGTGGTCAGTCAGTTAAGCATCTGACTCTTGGTTTCAGCTCAGGTCGTGATCTCAGGGTCATGAGATCAAGCCCCATGTTGGGCTCCACCCTCAGCATGGGGTCTGCTTCAGATTCTTTCTCCCTCTGCCACTCCCTCTCTTGCTCTCTCTCTAAAATAAATAAATAAATCTTTAAAAAAAATAAATGAAAGTACCCATATATTAGGTAAATTTGTAAAATACATAAATGCTTACTGTATGTGTTACAATATATAATACATTATAATAGGTGCTACAAGGACGTCAAAGATGAATCAGACACTGAACTTATGTGAAGACACTTAGATATAAATAACAGATTAAAAAAGGAAAATAATGGTCAACTCATCTTTGACAAAGCAGGAAAGAATGTCCAATGGAACAAAGACAGTCTCTTCAACAAATGGTGTTGGGAAAATTGGATAGCCACATGCAGAAGAATGAAACTGGACCATTTCCTTACACCATACACAAAAA
>NW_027782488.1:0-289 GCF_054177405.1 Leptonychotes weddellii | reverse complement strand
GTGTGTTCCTACTGGGATCTCAAGTTAAACACACACATTCATACACATGCATTCATATGCACATCTCACGTTTCCCGCCAATCAATTCACTTGATCATTTGCGTGCTGCCCCCTGCTGGCCCCGCAGGAGCTCAGATGCCTTTGTGCTGCTGTTAACCTTGACAGCATCATGGTCTTAACTGCCCGAAGTGCCTCATCCCGGGTCACCGCTATTGTAGAGAGGCCTTGATTGCTGCTAGAACCTGGATAGTTTGGGCAGTTCGAGACAAAAATGGAGTCTGGTGGAGAG
>NW_027782487.1:0-289 GCF_054177405.1 Leptonychotes weddellii | reverse complement strand
ACTTCCCCAGAGTCACAGAGCTAGGAAGCATGGCAGCTAAGATTTCAAAGACCAGGGTCCCAGGTCATCTTTTGTGAACCTGGGACCTTCGGAGATTTGGCCCCAGCATCCTGGGCAGGCCTTGTAAGAGGAGCTCTCCCTGCCTGAGAGTAGGGGTGGGGAAAAGACTTTGGAGAAGCAGGTCCCTCCTCCATCCTCCCAGCTCCAGGCTCAGGATTCTGATCCAGCCTCACCTTTCCCCGGCAGCCTAGACCTCATATGCTCTTATGGAACTCTGTGTTTCCTGCTC
>NW_027782486.1:0-289 GCF_054177405.1 Leptonychotes weddellii | reverse complement strand
TTGTTAGCTGGGAGCTAAAACACTTGCAACCTAGGCCCCCAAGGGTATTTTTAGATTTAATTGGGTATAGGAAACCCTGGAAATACTCCTTCTTACCCAAACAGCATACAACCAATCAATCTGTCGGTGCCCCTTTACATAGAATTAAAATATGTATTTTTTTTTTTATTTTGTAGCATTTAGGTACACATTCTAAGCAATGCTTAATGACCTTGGTTTTCTAGCTGGTTCAAAATCTTGATAGGTATAGGCCAAATTTTGACCAAACATCCGTATAAAAGGTATTTTT
>NW_027782485.1:0-289 GCF_054177405.1 Leptonychotes weddellii | reverse complement strand
AACTCAGAAGGACAGAGGGAAAATTATTTGTCTTCCCCTACAAGCACTATGTTAAATTAGAAGGATTTGTTTCCAGTCTTTAAGAGATGTACCCAAAGTTGGTATAAAATCTTAATCAAATTAAGCTTCCTTCTACTCCACGTATGCTGAGTTCTTGCTTTAAAAAGATAATCATAAATAGGCACCTAAGATTTATCCAGTTTTTTTTTCTCAATCGAGATAATGATTTTTCTCTTTTAGTTCCTTAATGTGGTAGATTTTCTTTTTTTTTTTTAATTTTTTTTTTTTT
>NW_027782484.1:0-289 GCF_054177405.1 Leptonychotes weddellii | reverse complement strand
GGGGGAGGGTCAGAGGGAGAAGCAGACTCCCCGCCGAGCAGGGAGCCCGATGCGGGACTCGATCCCGGGACTCCAGGATCATGACCTGAGCCGAAGGCAGTCGCTTAACCAACTGAGCCACCCAGGCGCCCCTCTTCATTCCTATTTCTGTTAGAATTGAAAACCTTCGATATTAAAACATGGACAAAAAAAAAAAAAATTTGGATGATCACAGCCTAGAGGGGGTCACCTGGACTTGGGCCTGATTTCATGTTTGGCAGAATCCTCTCAGTGACCGTGGGCCTGCTTT
>NW_027782483.1:0-289 GCF_054177405.1 Leptonychotes weddellii | reverse complement strand
TTTTCAGTGTATGGGTCTTTCGCCTCCTTGGTTAAATTTATTCCCAAGTATTTTATTCTTTTTTAAAAAAGATTTTATTTATTTATTTGAGAGAGAGAGAGAGACAGAGAGAGAGAACACAAGCAGGGAGGAGGGGCAGAAGGAGAGGGAGAAGCAGACCCTCAGTGAGCAGGAAGCCCAATGCAGGGCTCCGTCCCAGGACCCTGGGATCATGACCTGAGCCAAAAGCAGATGCTTAACTGACTGAGCCACCCAGGCGCCCCACCCAAGTATTTTATTCTTTTTGATG
>NW_027782482.1:0-289 GCF_054177405.1 Leptonychotes weddellii | reverse complement strand
GTCTTTGATTTCTATTACTTGTTATAAATGAAACGCATTAGTTGTCTGCCTTTCCCTCCTTTCCATCCTTTGCCCCATGTCCCACCCTCCCCTCTAGTCTCTTCCAGTTCCTTCCCGCCAATCTCCATTGAATCAATGGTGCAGGACAGAAAGCCAGTCAGACTAACTCCCTTCTCTCCTTGCACTTGTCCCACTTGCCTTCTTTTAACTGGTCTTTCACAAGGATCCTCTGAAACCCCCTCTGTGCCCCAAGCACAGGCCCCATTACTTCTGCTTTTGCATCTCCTCA
>NW_027782481.1:0-289 GCF_054177405.1 Leptonychotes weddellii | reverse complement strand
TGCCACCTTCTCCTTAGAATCTGCCTTTCCCACCTCATTGTCTCTGGTCAAATCTAGTTTGTGCCTTTCTGCCCAGTTCCTTTGGATATGATGCTCATTTGGACTCTCTGGTCTTAAACCATACCTCTGTCCATGGACTTCTTTTTGGATCCCACACTCTCCCACCCTCCATGCTTCATGTTGAAGTCTTAGGTTACTGCAAACTCACACCTTTGCAACAAACCCCAGGTCTAGCAAGAGCCCACGACAGCTTATACTGACCAGGAGAGAAGTTCCAAAAATCATAAGG
>NW_027782480.1:0-289 GCF_054177405.1 Leptonychotes weddellii | reverse complement strand
TCCCGCTCCCCCTGCTTGTGTTCCCTCTCTCGCTGTGTCTCTCTCCATAAAATAAATAAATATAAAAAATCTTAAAAGAAAAAAAAGAAAAAAAAACACATGAAATCTTCATTTGAATAGAAAAACCTCTCACAATTTCTTTTTTTTTTTTTTTAAAGATTTTAGTTATTTATCTGAGAGAGAGAATGGGAGACAGAGAGCATGAGAGGGGGAGGGTCAGAGGGAGAAGCAGACTCCCTGCTGAGCAGGGAGCCCGATGCGGGACTCGATCCCGGGACTCCAGGATCAT
>NW_027782479.1:0-289 GCF_054177405.1 Leptonychotes weddellii | reverse complement strand
ACCTTCCCTGTGTCAGGGTCTGTGCCTGGCATCATTGATCAATTTCCATGGGTGAGGGTCTTTGCCCAGGGTCTGTGTCCAGCATCACCGAGCACCTTCCACGGGTCAGGGTCCGTACATGGCATGACTGAGCACCTTCCACGGGTCAGGGTCTGTGCACGGAGTGACCCAGCACCTTCACAGGTCAGGGTCCGTGCCCGGCGTGACTGAGCACCTTCCACGGGTCAGGGTCACTCCTGGGCTTGTGGCCCCATCCCTCCCACCCGCATCTCCGTCTTCATGGGGCTTC
>NW_027782478.1:0-3499 GCF_054177405.1 Leptonychotes weddellii | reverse complement strand
ACATCATTAGTTCTAGATGAAGTGTTCCATGATTCATTGTTCGTGCACAACACCCAGTGCTCCATGCAGAACGTGCCCTCCTCAATACCCACCACCAGGCCAACCCATCCTCCCACCCCCCTCCCCTCTAGAACCCTCAGTTTGTTTTTCAGAGTCCATCGTCTCTCATGGTTCGTCCACCCCTCCGATTTCCCCCGCTAGAACTTTTTTTTATATTGAGCAAAATTCTTTTAATTATACAGCTGAAGTCCCACTTTTGTGAAGTCTTTCTGCAACATTTCAATTCTCATTTGTTTTTATATTCTCCAACTTTCAAAAGCATTTAAATTTTTACCATATAATTTAACACAATCATTTTTCTCCCAAATTATCATACCTTCAGAAAATATATATTAAGTACTTACTATCTGCCAACAGGTCTAATATATATATAGTTATGTTGTATGTATGTATATAGTTATATATATATGTAATATGTATATAGTTATACACTAATATAGTGTATAAACTATCATATGGGTGTTATACAGAGTTGAATAGTACAGTTTGTATATTTCCCCAAAGAGTTTTTTAATTCCTTGAAATAATAATGGAAAATTTTTGGAATAATTATTGGAATAATGGAAAATTATTCAAATAATAATGGAAAAATACCTGAACTATGAATTTATAGTAGTAGATTGTCATGGCTCTGCCAATTTTTGGTTGTTTCATTTTGAACAAATCAGTGAATATCTTTACATTTCTTTTTATTGGTGTATATCAATTGAGAGAAGTAAAGTCAATGAACTCCAAGTTCTAACATAGTTCATGATTATTATGAACATTGTCATCCTTAGATTCTACATGAAGTTTTGTGTGTTCCAACAATAATAACAATAACTTACTTTTTGTGGATTGATCAAATATGGCTGCTCTTCTCCAGCTGACTCTCCCAGTGCCTCTGTGCAATATTATTAGAATCATTTATTAGACATTTATGCTTAATGAATTTTCACTGGCTTATCTGAAATGAAGATGAAATCTTTATTCCCATTTGATGCCTCTAATGACTTTTGCTCTGTACTGATACTTACTGAATGTTTAATCTATTAACAGAAATTCCTGAGACATCTGGAGTCATACTAAAACTTTCTGGAATCTGAAGCACTGGGAATATTGCATCAGATTAATTAAAAATTTTTAAATGTTTTTTTTTAATAGATAAGTTTGTATTTGAAACTTACAATGTAGTGATCAAGAGCACAGACTGGAGCCAAACAGCTTCAGCTCAATTCCTTTCTCTGCTACTAATTGTCTGTGTGAACTTGGGTGTGTTGGTCTACTTGTCTTTACTTGAGGATAGTAACTCCTTCTCTAGGACTGGTTTTGAGGTTTAAATGAGTTGGTGTCTGGTACATCGTAAAACTACATAAACGGTTCCCTGTTATCTCCAACTATTGACAATGTAAGCTCTTATGTAGGCAAGAATATTTTGGTCATTGACACATCCTAGCAGACAGTAGTCCTTCAATAAATATGTGTTGAACAGACTAGTTGAATCAATGGCTTGTTAAGAGAATTTTTAGGTTAATCCTTGTTTTTTTCAAACTCAATACTATTGACATTTTGGACTAGATAATTCTTTGTTCTGAGGACTGTCTTGTGCATGGTAGGATGTTTACCAGTATCCCTGGTCTCTATCCACTATGTGCTAACAGCACTTCCCCCTGAGTTATGACAAAATATCTTCAGACACGTGCCACATACTTATTGAGTGATAAAAATCATGCCCTCTTCATACACATACACACACAGTACCACTGGGATATACATAACTTTACCCTGAAAGTATAAAATCTACATCTTAGAGGTGTTGATGGGCCATATGTCATCAAATACATTGTTGTTGCAGTTTTAAATTTGTGCTGAGGAGATAGCAAAAATATTTCTCATTGTTGTAATGTTAAAAGAAATCCTGAAAGAATAAATGGTCTAAAGTTAAATACCCTAGGACACTGGTAAAATTACTGCTAAATTAATCAACTTTTTCTTTCAAAAGATTCATTGGTTTATTCATTCAACACTTGGAATATGTGACTAAACAAAACAGTCAAAGATTCCTGTTATCATGGGCCTGACATTTGGGGATGGAGGGGATATTGTTAAATAATAAAAATTTCAACTGAGTAAATTTGAAGATCTAACTGGCTATATTAAATGATCCATGAATCAGGCAGCATCCCATCTAGCAAAATCGAAAGGAGCTCCTTCAAGCTGTAGAAAAGGAAAAGTTTTTAAAGGCAGAAAAAAGGAAATGTTGGCAAAGAGGAATGGCTTTAGGCAAGGTAGCCCTCCTAAGGGAAATGGAGGGCATCTATCGGTAAGTTTTCTAGTGCTGACCAGGAAATTCCACCTTACTGGCTAAAAGCAACGTTCTTGGGGGCACTGAAACTGAAGTTAGGTGAGGTACTAAGTCTTAGTTTGCTTATGTGGGGCCTTAACATAAGTGATTCCGTTTGGGACCCATGGTTTTCTTTTTAACAGTATACAGGATGAGACAGATAATAAACAATAAACTTAATACAAAATTAAATTAAATTGTGTGCTGCAGAATGATAAATTTTATAGATAAAGAAAAAGGAGTGCTGTGTAAGGGGAACCAGAAGTGTGGGGGATGGGAGAGGGCAGGTTGCAGTCTTAACACTGGCCATGGATGGCCTCATTTGGAAGGTAAGATTTGAGAAAAGTCTAAAAATGTACTGGTGGGGATTTAGGTCTCCCCTAGAAGATTACTTAAGGCATGAGAAAACAGCTAAACACAGGCACCAAGGCAAGAATAAACCAACTGTATTCGAAAAGCAGTTAGCAAACCTGAGTCACTGCCTCAGAGTAAAATGGGGGGTGGTGAGGAGGTGGGTATGGGGGAATGGAGAGGAAGAGGGAATGGTGATAGGAGATGGGGTAAGAAATGCAGGGAGGGGAAAGTCTTGTGCTTTCACTCTACGGGTCACAAAGGAGAGCCTTTGCCTAGTTTTGAGCAGTACAGGAAATGATCATATATAGATTTTATTTTTTTTAATTTAATTTTATTTTATTATGTTAGTCACCATACAATACATCATTAGTTTTTGATGTAGTGATCCATGATTCATTGTTTTCATATAACACCCTGTACTCCATGCAGTATGTGCCTTCCTTAATACCCATCACCGGGCTAACCCATCCCCCCACCTCCCTCCCCTCTAAAACTCTGTTTGTTACTAGGAGTCCATAGTCTCTCATGGTTCATATCCCACTCCAATTTCCCCCCCGCCTTCATTTTTGCCTTCCTTCTCCTAATGTCCTCCATGCTATTCCTTATGTTCCACAAATAAGTGAAACCATATGATAATTGACTTTCTCTGCTTACTTATTTCACTTAGCATAATCTCCTCCAGTCCCATCCATGTTGATGTAAAAGTTGGGTATTCATCCTGATGGCTGAGGAATATTCCATTGTATATATGGACCACATCTT
>NW_027782477.1:0-289 GCF_054177405.1 Leptonychotes weddellii | reverse complement strand
GGCACAACTGTCTTCTGAAACTGGGTACAGAGGGAATGATGGAGGGCACGTTAAGTTTTTGCACCTCTGAATGTCAACTATTCATACTTCAATACTTCCAGAATTTTTCCAAGCTCTTGTAACTAAAAAGAAAAATAGCATAGTGGGAAAGCTGGGCACGCGTGGGGGCGGGGAATATACAGGACCTCTCGGCACTTTCTGCACAACTTTGCTATGAAACTAAAACTGCTCTGAGAAATAAAGTCTATTTTTAAAAAAGAAAGAAAAATACCTATGTGGATTGAGGAAT
>NW_027782476.1:0-289 GCF_054177405.1 Leptonychotes weddellii | reverse complement strand
TAAAGGAACTCACTGATAATAATACAGTACCATAAGGGACTTTAATACCCCACTTACATCAATGGACAGATCATCTAAGCAAGGAAACAGTGGCTTTGAATGACATGCTGGACCAGATGGACTTAAATGATATATTCAGAGCATTTCATCCTAAAGCAGCAAAATACACTTTTTTTTTTTTTTAAGATTTTATTTATTTGTCAGAGAGAGAGTGCACACACAAGCAGGGTAGTGGCAGGCAGAGGGAGAAGCAGGCTCCCCACTGAGCAGGGAGCTCGATGCGGGACTC
>NW_027782475.1:0-289 GCF_054177405.1 Leptonychotes weddellii | reverse complement strand
AGATGGACTCTGAAAAACAAACTGAGGGTTCTAGAGGGGAGGGGGGTGGGAGGATGGGTTGGCCTGGTGGTGGGTGTTGAGGAGGGCACGTTCTGCATGGAGCACTGGGTGTTGTGCACGAACAATGAATCATGGAACACTTCATCTAGAACAAATGATGTAATGTATGGGGATTAACATAAGAATAAAAAAATAAAAAAAATAAAAATAATAAAAAAAAAAAAGGTAGTTTGGTTCTATAGTTTGACTGCAATGATGGTTTCACTGATAGATGCAATTATCAAAATTA
>NW_027782474.1:0-289 GCF_054177405.1 Leptonychotes weddellii | reverse complement strand
GAATATTATTTTCATATGAAGCTTCAGATGAACTGATTACTAATGAAGAAAACAATTTTGTTCTTGCAATTGAAGATACAGCAAGAGAGTGTATAAACTAGCATTTTGAATTACATATACTTTCAGTTACTGGTACAATCTCAATGCATTACAAGAAATATCAGAAGAAATATTAAAATACTATTGTATAAATTTATATCTAAAATTAAATTCAGGGGGAGGAGCAAGACAGCAGAGGAGTAGGAGACCTAAATTTCGTCTGGTCTCAGAAATTCAGCTACATAGGTAT
>NW_027782473.1:0-289 GCF_054177405.1 Leptonychotes weddellii | reverse complement strand
GTGGGAACTCAGTTCTGGGCAGCAGGTCCTCTTGCACAAGCAGACCAGCACACACCTTGTTAAAACATGCCCCACACAGTTCGGGGTCACACACTGTCCCCAACAGGCACGGAGAACCTCTGTGGACAACTGAAGGGAAAAGAGGCCAGGACACACACAACACACATAGAAGACACTCCATGAAGCACCAGGTCCTGGGTAACAGGGGACACTGCCCTGCAGGGCACTACAGGACTATAGGACCTCTTCGTCATAAAACCATGGTTTTTAGCTGACTTTCCTAACATAC
>NW_027782472.1:0-289 GCF_054177405.1 Leptonychotes weddellii | reverse complement strand
CAGGGGAACCAAGGACAGGGAGACACGTCCGAGGGGAAGGCATTTTCACAGGGGAGCCTTAGGAGGTCAAGGGTAAACTCAGGCTGTGATGGGAGCCAGCGAAGGTTCTTGATCAGGAGGGGCAACACCTTGGAGCTGAGGTGAGGGGGTTAAGCCTGTGGGTGCTGGGCCCCGGCAGGCTGGGTTCAAATCCCAGCCCTACCACCCACTAGGTGTGTGACCTTGAGAGAGACACTTGGCCTTCCTCTGCCTCTGTGTCTCCGCTTATAAAGTGGAGAAGATTAAAGGA
>NW_027782471.1:0-289 GCF_054177405.1 Leptonychotes weddellii | reverse complement strand
GATATTGCATGAAGTACTGGGTATTATATGCAAACAATGAATCATGGAACACTACATCAAAAACTGATGATGGTGACTAACATAATAAAATAAAATTAAAAAAAGGAAGAAAAAAGAAAGAGAAATGGGATGCATTGAGACTAAGCTAACAATTATGCTAATTAATTTTTTAAAAGTTACCTCATTTGGTGTGGCCCTGATTATGCTATTGAGAAGGAATGTGGGGTAGCTCTAAAGCATGCACTGTGAGTTCTCAAGCTCAAATAAGGATCTGAGTAATACATAGCAA
>NW_027782470.1:0-289 GCF_054177405.1 Leptonychotes weddellii | reverse complement strand
AGAGCTCACTCTTCTTATAAAACCAGAACTCTGTATCCAGTAGACAATGACTCTCCTGCTGCCAGTTCCTGGAAATCAAAATTCTACTCTCTGCCTCTATGATTTTGACTACTCAAATATGTCATATAAATGGAATCAGAGAGTGTTTGTCTGTTTTGTGACTGGCTTATTTCACTTACCAGAAAGTCTTCAAGGTGCAACCATGTTGTAGCATAGGTCAGAATTTCCTCCTTTTTTTAAAAAAAAATTTTTATTGTTATGTTAATCACCATACATTACATCATTAGTT
>NW_027782469.1:0-289 GCF_054177405.1 Leptonychotes weddellii | reverse complement strand
CCGCTCTGCCTACTTGTGCTCTCTCTCTATCTCTCTGTCAAATAAATAAATAAAGTCTTTAAAACAAATCAACTCAAAACAAGCTTCCATCTAATAATTCAATCGGGTGCACCCAATAAGGTTATTATTTTTAACATGAATTGCTCCTTCATTTTCTCATTAAAAATGTCCTTGGAAGAGAATAGATATTCTTTTTTTTAAATTTTTTTATTGTTATGTTAATCCCCATACATTACATCATTAGTTTTAGATGTAGTGTTCCATGATTCATTGTTTGTGCATAACACCC
>NW_027782468.1:0-289 GCF_054177405.1 Leptonychotes weddellii | reverse complement strand
CATGAGAGGGGGGAGGGTCAGAGGGAGAAGCAGGCTCCTTGCTGAGCAGGGAGCCCGATGCGGGACTCGATCCAGGGACTCCAGGATCATGACCTGAGCCGAAGGCAGTCGCTTAACCAACTGAGCCACCCAGGCGCCCTGAAATACTATTCTCTTGAGTGTTCTGTAATCTTGGCCCCTGGGGCTTTATCTGTAGGAACGCTATGTGACTCAACTTTAGCCCCAAGGGTATTACAGGCTCAAGGTTATATATTTTATTTTCATCCCTGATCTGGGGTGTCAGGGATAT
>NW_027782467.1:0-3500 GCF_054177405.1 Leptonychotes weddellii | reverse complement strand
TTATTAATGTATTGTATCACATTGATTAATTTGTAGATGTTGAACCAACCTTGCAGCCCAGGAATAAATCCCACTTGGTCGTGGTGAATAATCCTTTTAATGTACTGTTGGATCCTATTGGCTAGTATTTTGGTGAGAATTTTTGCATCCATGTTCATCAGAGATATTGGTCTGTAATTCTCCTTTTTGATGGGGTCTTTGGTTTTGGGATCAAGGTAATGGTGGCCTCATAAAATGAGTTTGGAAGTTTTCCTTCCATTTCTGTTTTTTTGGAACAGTTTCAGAAGAATAGGTATTAATTCTTCTTTAAATGTTTGGTAGAGTTCCCCTGGGAAGCCATCTGGCCCTGGGCTCTTGCTGTTGGGAGATTATTGATTACTGGTTCAATTTCCTTAGTGGTTATGGGTTTGTTCAGCTTTTCTATTTCTTCCTGGTTCAGTTTTGGTAGTTTATATGTCTCTAGGAATGCATCCATTTCTTCCAGATTATCTAATTTGCTGGCATAGAGTTGCTCATAATATGTTCTTATAGTTGTTTGTATTTCTTTTCTGTTGGTTGTGATCTCTCCTCTTTCATTCATGATTTTATTTATTTGGGTCGTTTCTATTTTCTTTTTGATAGGTCTGACCAGGGGTTTATCAGTCTTATTAATTCTTTCAAAGAACCAGCTCTTAGTTTCGTTGATCTGTTCTACGGTTTTTTGGTTTCTATTTCATTGATTTCTGCTCTTATCTTTATTATTTCTCTTCTCCTGCTGGGTTTAGGCTTTATTTGCTGTTCTTTCTCCAGCTCCTTTAGGTGTAGGGCTAGGTTGTGTATTTGAAACCTTTCTTGTTTCTTGAGAAAGGCTTGTATTGCTATATACTTTCCTCTTAGGAGTGCCTTTGCTGCATCCCAAAGATTTTGAACAGTTGTGTTTTCATTTTCATTTGTTTCCATGAATTTTTTAAATTATTCTTTAATTTTGTGGTTGACCCATTCATTCTTTGTAGGATGCTCTTTAGCCTCCATGTATTTGAGTTCTTTCCGACTTTCCTCTTGTGATTGAGTTCTAGTTTCAAAGCATTGTGGTCCAAAAATATGCAGGGAATGATCCCAGTCTTTTGGTACCATTTGAGACCTTATTTGTGACCCAGGATGTGATCTATTCTGGAGAATGTTCCATGTGCGGTAGAGAACAATGTGTATTCTGTTGCTTTGGGATGGAATGTTCTGAATATATCTTTGAAGTCTTATCGGGTCCAGTGTGTCATTTAAAGCCTTTATTTCCTTGTTGGTCTTTTGCTTAGATGATCTGTCCATTTCAGTGAGGGGATTTGAAAGTCCCCTACTATCATTGTATTCTTGTCGTTGTGTTTCTTTGATTTTGTTACTAATTGGCTCATATAATTGGCTCTTCCCATGTTAGGGGCATAGATATTTACAGTTGTTAGATCTTCTTGTTGGATAGACCCTTTAAGTATGTTGTAGTGTCTTTCCGCATCTCTTATTATATTCTTTGGTTTAAAATCTAATTTGTCTGGTATAAGGATTGCCAGCCCAGCATTCTTTTGGTGTCCATTAGCATGGTAAATGGTTTTCCACCCCCTCATTTTAAATCTGGAGGTCTCTTTTGGTCTAAAATGAGTCTCTTGCAGACAGCATATCGATGGGTCTTGTTTTTTTATTCAATATGATATGCTATGTCTTTATTCATTTATTTATTTTCAAGATTTTATTTATTCATTTGAGAGACAGGATACAGAGAGAGACCATGAACGGGAGGAGAGGCAGAGGGAGAGGGAGAAGCAGGCTCCCCGCTGAGCCAGGAGCCTGATGTGGGGCTCGATCCCAGACTCTAGGATCATGACCTGAGCCAAAGGCAGACATTTAACCATCTGAGCCACCCAGGCGCCCCTGATACCCTGTGTCTTTTGATTGGGGCATTTAGCCCATTTACATTCAGGGTGACTTTTGAAAGATATGACTTTAGTGCCATTGCTTTGCCTGTAAGATGATTGTTACTGTGTATTTTCTATGTTCCTTTCTGGTCTATGTTACTTTTAGGCTCTGTCTTTGCTTAGAGGACCCCTTTCAAGATTTCTTGTAGGGCTGCTTTCTGTTTGCAAATTCCTTTAGTTTTTGTTTGTCCTGGAAGCTTTTTATCTCTCCTTCTATTTTCAATGACAGCCTAGCTGGATATAGTATTCTTGGCTGCATATTTTTCTCATTTAGTGCTCTGAATATATCCTGCCAGTCCTTTCTGGCCTGCCAGGTCTCTGTGTATAGGTCTGTTGCCAATCTAATGTTTCTACCATTGTAGCTTATATATCTCTTCTCCCGAGCTGCTTTCAGCTCTTTGTCTCTGAGACTCGTAAGTTTTACTATTAGATGTTGTGGTGTTGACCTATTTTTATTGATTTTGAGAGGGGTTCTCTGTGCTTCCTGGATTTTGATGCCTGTTTCCTTCCCCAAATTAGGAAGTTCTTTGCTATAGTTTGCTCCAATATACCTTCTGTCCCTCTCTTTCTTCTTCTTTTGGGATTCCAATTATTCTAATATTGTTTCGTCTTTTGGTATCACTTATCTCTCGAATTCTGCCCTCGGGATCCAGTAGTTGTTTGTCTCTCTTTTTCTCAGCTTCCTTATTTTTCATCATTTGGTCTTCTATATCACTAATTCTTTCTTCTGCTTTATTATTCTTAGCAGTTAGAGCCTCCATTTTTGATTGCACCTCATTAATAGCCTTTTTGATTTCGACTTGGTTAGATTTTAGTTCTTATATTTCTCCAGAAAGGGTTTCTCTAATATCTTCCATGCTTTTTTCAAACCCATCTAGTATCTTTAAAATCGTCATTCGGAACTCTAGTTCTGACATCTTACTAATGTCCGTATTGGTTAGGTCCCTGGCAGTTGGTACTTACTCTTGTTCCTTTTTTTGAGGTGATGTTTTCCGTCTTGTCATTTTGTCAAGAGGAGAATAGATGAACGAGAGAACAAAATGCTAACAGGGTAACAACGACCCCAGAAAAATATACACTAAACAAATCAGAAGAGACCTTCCACAAAGTGACTGCTTTTCTGTTCAGAGAGTTGCTGCTCTTCTTTTCTTCGATTTTGTTTTTTTTTAATTTTTTATTGTTATGTTTATTCCCATACATTACATCATTAGTTTTAGATGTACTGTTCCATGATTCATTGTTTGTGCATAACACCCAGTGCTCCATGCAGAACGTGCCCTCCTCAATACCCATCACCAGGCTAACCCATCCTCCCACCCCGCTCCCCTCCAGAACGCTCAGTTTGTTTTTCAGAGTCCATCGTCTGTCATGGTTCGTCTACCCTCCTATTTCCCCCCCTTCATTCTCCCCCTCCTGCTACCTTCTTCTTTTTTTTTTTTCTTAACATATATTGCATTATTTGTTTCAGAGGTACAGATCTGAGATTCAACAGTCTTGTACAATTCACAACGCTTACCAGAGCACATACCCTCCCCAGTGTCTATCACCCCGTCACCCCAT
>NW_027782466.1:0-289 GCF_054177405.1 Leptonychotes weddellii | reverse complement strand
CCGCCAGCCTATAGCCTTTCCTCCATCCCCCAGGGGCAGCTGGGGGCAGAGCGAGCTGGCGCCGTGCGGGCCAGGGTCTCCAGGCTGGTTGCCGCCGTGGTCCTGCTCTTCGCGGCCTGCTGGGGCCCCATCCAGCTGTTCCTGGTGCTGCAGGCGGTGGGCCCAGCGGGCGCCTGGCACCCCCGCAGCTACGCCGCTTACGCGCTCAAGATCTGGGCACACTGCATGTCCTACAGCAACTCGGCGCTGAATCCGCTGCTCTACGCATTCCTGGGCTCCCACTTCCGTC
>NW_027782465.1:0-289 GCF_054177405.1 Leptonychotes weddellii | reverse complement strand
ATTAAATAATTAAACTTAAATATGTACATAGCAAAATATAATGTGCAGCTGACAAGTCTAAAGTATTTTGTTGCCAATATCCCCTCTTAGGAACATTAGTAAAGGGCGCCTGGGTGGCTCAGTCGTTAAGCGTCTGCCTTCGGCTCAGGTCATGATCCCAGGGTCCTGGGATCGAGTCCCACATCGGGTTCCCTGCTCGGCAGGAAGCCTGCTTCTCCCTCTCCCACTCCCCCTGCTTGTGTTCCTGCTCTCGCTCTCTCTCTCTCTGTCAAATAAATAAATAAAAATC
>NW_027782464.1:0-289 GCF_054177405.1 Leptonychotes weddellii | reverse complement strand
CTCTGCCTACTTGTGCTCTCTCTCGCTTTCAAATAAATAAATAAAATCTTTTAAAAAAATAAATAGAAAACAAATATAGTCAGGACTAATAAATAAATAAGCAATACTTAAAAATATATATAATAAACAATGGAATATTATGCAGCCATCAAAAAAATGAAATGGAACTAGAGGGTATTATGCTAAGTGAAATAAGTCAATCAGAGAAAGACATGTATCATATGATCTCACAGATATGAGGAATTCTTAATCTCAGGAAACAAACTGAGGATTGTTGGAGTGGTGGGGG
>NW_027782463.1:0-289 GCF_054177405.1 Leptonychotes weddellii | reverse complement strand
TGGAAATTCTTCCCAGTCCAGTAACAATTAAATATTCAATTAAATTATAAGTGTGCTGTGGATTTAATTCTTAAATCCAACAAGAATGTATTTAGTATATGACCTGCCTGAGGTAAGAATTAATTGTAACTTGGGGCGCCTGGGTGGCTCAGTTGGTTAAGCGACTGCCTTCGGCTCAGGTCATGATCCTGGAGTCCCGAGATCGAGTCCCGCATCGGGCTCCCTGCTCGGCAGGGAGTCTGCTTCTCCCTCTCCCACTCCCCGTTTGTGTTCCCTCTCTCGCTGTGTC
>NW_027782462.1:0-289 GCF_054177405.1 Leptonychotes weddellii | reverse complement strand
CCTAGGCTGACAGGTGTTGGTGGGCCCGCGGGGGTGGTGCTACGTTCTACTACGGAGCAAGCCCAGGTGCACGGGCACCGCGTGAGGGCATCTAACCAGGAAGGGGCAGGGGAGAGGTCTGAGAAGCACCGGGTGCCACAGGGAGCATGGGACGCCCCGGGCCTCCCCAGAGCACAAACCTCTTTGTACCTGAACACCATTCACAGGGTGCTCCGCAAACTCAGCTCTAAGGAAATCTCCCTCGGGCACCTCCTCCCAGACAGACTGCCGGGGCCCCCGTAGGCCCCAG
>NW_027782461.1:0-289 GCF_054177405.1 Leptonychotes weddellii | reverse complement strand
CACTTCACACCCACTAGAATGGCTATAATCAAAAAGACAGACAATAAAAAGTGTTAGTGAGGATGTGGAGAAATCGGAACTCACACTTCACTTGTGGGAATGAAAAATGGTGGCAGCCACTTTGGAAAACAGTCTGGAAGTTCCTCAAAAGATTAAGCATAGAATTATTACGTGACCCAACAAATCTACTCCTAAGTACATACCCAAAAGAAATGAAAACATATGTTCTTGCAAAAAGTGCATACTAATGTTCATGACAGCATTATTCATAAATAGCCAAAAAAGTGGA
>NW_027782460.1:0-289 GCF_054177405.1 Leptonychotes weddellii | reverse complement strand
GTGTCAGTGTGTCGCCCGCGGTGCGGAGATCTCAAGCAGAAAACAGCCCGTGGGCACCAGACGGTACCTGCTCAACTGACCACCTCCCCGGGGGAGAAGACTGTGGGATCTAGGACCCCCACCTCCGACTAATGCTCATCCAAGGTCCTATGATGGCCCGTTCGGAGCCCCCAGAGAGGCCAGATGGAAAACTGAGCCCAAGAGGGAAGGATGCAGCTGGTTCTCAGGGATTCGAGGGCGTGATGCTCTCTGCTTATGGCTTAACCAGTCCACTTCTTTCTCACAGCAG
>NW_027782459.1:0-289 GCF_054177405.1 Leptonychotes weddellii | reverse complement strand
GCTTTGCCCGGGGGCCGCGGGGGCCGCGCAGCCTTTGGGATTTGGGGTGGGGGGCCCCCGGGTCGACAGCCGAGCGCCCGCGGCGCTCAGTCCGCCGCGGGGAGGCGCGGGGTGCGCGGCCGGCGGCTCCACTCTCCGAGCCGAGGCTGGAAAGGGCGGGGGCTCGATCGGAGCCCCAGCCCGAGCCCTCGCTGCGCCCCCAGGGAGGCGGCCCGGCTCGCGGGGGGCGCCAGGCTGGGCTGGCCGGTTCCGGCCCCGGCTCCGCACCCGGGAATCGGAGGGTTTAGGG
>NW_027782458.1:0-289 GCF_054177405.1 Leptonychotes weddellii | reverse complement strand
TCTGCCAGAGGTGGAAATATGGATCAAGCAGTCAAAGGTTTGAGCAAAGCGGATGACTGGCAAAGGATCGAGACAACACGATGACTTGAAAAGATAGAAATGTACAGATTGATATTGCATGGTATACCTTTGTGAAAATGAGCCTATACCAAAGCTTTTAAGAATGGTTTACATACATCTTTCCTTGATACAGAGGTAGCGAAAGAGTCACCCTTACATCAGGTACAGAAGTAGTAAGAGGAAATGGAAACATTTTACCCAAGGATGGCCACTTTGTTCCTATAACCTG
>NW_027782457.1:0-289 GCF_054177405.1 Leptonychotes weddellii | reverse complement strand
CCTTGAGGGGCACCTAGGTGGCTCAGTCGTTAAGCATCTGCCTTTGGCTCAGGTCATGATCCCAGGGTCCTGGGATCTAGTCCCGCACCGGGCTCCTGCTCGGGGGAGGCTTGCTTCTCCCTCTCCCACTCCCCCTGCTTGTACTCTCTCTCTTTCTGTCAAATAAATAAATGGAATCTTAAAAAAAAAAAAAAAAAAAGAGAAATCCCAACCTTGAAGACCTCAAAATATGATCTTTCTTGGAAATAGGATCTTTTCATATGTAATGAGTTAAGATGAAGTCATACTG
>NW_027782456.1:0-3500 GCF_054177405.1 Leptonychotes weddellii | reverse complement strand
AAACAAGATTTTATTTATTTTTGAGAGAGAGAGAGATTGAGAGAGCACAAGCAGGGGGAGTGGGAGGGGGAGAACCAGGCTCTCCGCTGAGCAGGGAGGCCCTGCTCGATCCCAGGACCCTGGGATCATGACCTGAGCCAAAGGCAGACGTATAACCGGCTGAGCCATCCAGGTGCCCATCTTCTTGAGTCTTTATACTCTTACCTTTTGCTGGCAGCCAGTTCCAAAGATTAACAAATCAGCCGTATTTATAGGACTCCTTTCAGTAATTTGACAACAATTTTTTGAGGCTTTCCCCTTCTAGTCCTAAAATTTTTATTCTGAGAGACGTGGACGCTCTTCCAGGACGAGGCTACAGTGCGCCAACTACCACCTGCTGAAGGTCCGCTAGCTTAATGCACTGTGACAGTCTTGATGGTCCTGAAAAGAAGATTTACGAAACATAGGCTCTGGGACGGCTACTCACTTTTACACTGTCAATTGAGGAAGACACACTCTAAAACCTCTTCATTTGTAAAATGGAAGTAAGACCATCAGCCCATTTCAGCAGCGTGTGGGAAGACTAGAGCATGATTTATAAATAGCAACTACATAAATCATAAAGGAAACAAACAAAGGACCACTTATGTTCAAACAGCAAGCAAAAAGCACCTTTGCAAGCTAATTAGTCTTTGTTAATCATGAGGTGACTTGTACAGTATACGTTATTTTCTATCTGGCTCCCCTTTCAATTTGTGTTTCTGCTGAATGTGGTGGGTATTCTGCATGTTTTCTCGGCTGAAGCAAGCCTAGTTGAAACTTTTTTTTGGCAAATATTTCTGATAACACCCAATGGACTGACTCCAAGGAACTGTATTAAGCCAAACTATAATGAGGTGACATTTATTTATTAAGTTGGTGAGCAGTTTTATCTGCTCATTTTTTACCAAGGGGCTTAATTCTCCTCTTCTGGTTCAAGAGAAAACAGAACATCCTCTTCTGAGGCACAGACAGGAAGGGAACCCCTCTGCCCATTATCTAACAATGTTTTCAAAACTATCCAGGCTTTTTTTCCCCTGGAGCCTACCTCAGCTGTCAATGGGATGCCCACAGCTGTGATGCTGGTATTGGCCATGGAAAGGAAACTGGGCAAAGATCACAGGTATGCACATTCAAACTTTATCCATCCCATCCTTCCCCATCTTTGGCAATGTTCCCTTTGTCATCAAAATGTATTTTTTTAACTTTACCTTTGTGTATTAGTAACCTTAATTTGCACAAAAAGAATTACAGAAACCAACATGGCCACCAAACCTTCTGCTTTTTCACTATGGCTATGGGAATCATGGGGTGGAGGGATTAATAGATAATTTTCCCACATACTCGCTAAATTGGAAATCAGAAAATTAAGACCACCTTCTGAAAGTTAATCTAATTAAATTGACACATAATGGTAAGAGACAAAGTCTCTTTGATCCCATAGACTCACTCTTCTAAAAACAGCAACTTTCTGGGGCACCTGGGTGGCTCAGTCAGCTAAGCCTCAGACTCTTGGTTTAAGCTCAGGTCATGATCTCAGGGTCACTCAGCCAGAATCTGCTTGATATTCTCTCCCTCTGCCCCTTCCCCCACTCACGCAAGCATCCTCTCACACGCACTCTCTCTCTCAAATAAATAAATAAAAATTTAAAAATAAAAATAAAAACAGCAACTTTCTTGGTAGTAAGAACACATCTAAACAAAGAATGTACTAATAGAAGTCAGTGGCCAAAAGAAAAATGCAGGGTCCAGAAGGCAAACCTAGGAGCATACACCCAGGACTAGCCAGGAGAATAAAAATGCCTCAGGCAGAATTCTAATATTCTAGACCTTGAAGAAATGTTTACTATCTGCTTAGGATTTGAGGAAATTCAATTCCAGTATGACCTAACTGAAATGAACTCCAAGACCATTGATCTGCCTGCTCCCCAAGCAAACTTTTCATTGTTCAGTTTATTTCCAAGCTACCTCGTAATATCTTTATTATTATGAGAGTGCCTTGCATTGAAGCATAAGATCATTCCCATTCCTACAATAAGTTACCATTCTGGTTTATCCATTTAGTCCCCTACTAATGTGGTCTTTACCTTTTGCGGGTGGGGGAGATTGGTAGAAGTCCAGTTTCTATAACTTCAAGACTGAGGTTCACAATCTGTGAGGCCTCTAAGATGACCAGTTAGCTGCCCCTCCCCAGATCCCAGGCCACCTGTTTTCCTCTTAAAAACACCAGCAATGGTCTCACCTATAAGAAACAATAAGCAAGTTTAGTAGGTGGCCATTACCTAATAAATGTAACAAAAAGCTATGGCTTTTTTTATACTGGTGATATCTAGTTATAAAATATGATGGGAAAAAAAGTACTTTTCTTTGTGGCAAAAAAAGAAAAGCATACCATTTCTAAGAAGAAAATAACAAAATTTAACCAAAGGACATAGAAGATTTTACTAGAGAGAGACCACATCCCTGAATGAAAAGACTTAATATTGTAAAGAAGTCTCAGTAAAATAATCTATATATTTAATATAATTCCCATCAAACTTTTAAAAAATCTTTTGGAGAACCTGACAATATAATTCTGAGCTTCCTCTGAAAGAATAACCTAAAAATCTACTCAAGAGAAATTTGAAAAGAAATAATAGAGGATGGCTGGCCCTCCCAGATAATAAAGATAAGGCAATTAACCAGCATAGTGTCAGTGCAGAAATAGGAAAAAATAATAACTGAAATAATATAAAGTCGAGACACACCAAATCATTGACAAAGATTGGATTTCAAATTAATTGAAAAATAATGGCTATAACAAATGGCACTGGGATGACTATCAATTTTTGGAAAGGTAATATAGTTAAATCACTATTTCAAAACTTAAATCTAAATAAATTTTAAGTGAATAAGTGGTTTAAATGGAACCATAAAAGTATCTGAAGAAAATTAGTTTCTTTTTCTATTTTATTGATGTAAAAACACTTAACATGTTATACTTTTAACAAAATTTTAAGGGTATAATTCATTATTGCAGACTATAGGTACAATAGACTTCTAGAGTTTATTTATCTTGCTTAACAGAAACTTTATGCCCGTTGATTAGTAACTCTTTTTTTCCTTTACCTCTAGCCCCTTTCAACCACCATTTTATGCTTCAATTCTATGAATTTGGCTATTTTAGATACCTCATATAAGTAGAATCATGCAGTGTTTGTCTTTCTGTGAGTGGCTCACTTCCCTTAGCATAATGTCTTCAAGGTTCATCCATGTTGTTGCATATTACAGAATGTCCTTTAAGGTTGAATAGTATTCTATTGTATGTATGTACCACATTTTTTTTTATGGAGATTTTTTTAAATTTTTTTTATTATGTTATGTTAATCACCATACATTACATCATTAGTTTTTGATGTAGTGTTCCATGATTCATTGTTTGCGTATAACACCCCGTGCTCCATGCAGAACATGCCCTCTTTAATACCCATCACCAGGCTAAC
>NW_027782455.1:0-289 GCF_054177405.1 Leptonychotes weddellii | reverse complement strand
TCTGGGGCACCTAGGTGGCTCAGTGGGTTGAGCATCTGACTCTTGGTTTCAGCTTAGGTCATGGTCTCAGGGTCATGAGATGGAGCCCGACACTGGGCTCTGCGCTCAGCACGGAGTCTGCTTGAAGATTCTCCCTCTCCCTCTGCCCACCCCCGACTCACTCTAAATCAATTATAAATAAAATCTTAAAAAAAAAAAATCAAGCATGGTCTGAGGCTCCTTTCTTAAGGATCGCGTACCAGAGGTCTCAACCCCAGATCACTCTACTGCTGTATTTCCCCCCAGAGTC
>NW_027782454.1:0-289 GCF_054177405.1 Leptonychotes weddellii | reverse complement strand
GCCATTCTGACTGGTGTGAGGTGGTATCTCATTGAGGTTTTGATTTGGATTTCCCTGATGATACGGCTATAGATTTCTTTTAGTGAGTGACACTCAATTTTTCTATGCCCTATGGATGGATCTATTGTTAATAGCATGTAGCTAGAGTTTTTTTTTTTAATCCAATAGGACGATCTTTATCTTTTACCTATAGAGTTTACAAGATTACTCCATTTATATTTATTTTATTACAGTTCTATTTGGATTAATTTCTGCCAGTGTGTCATGTGTTTTCAAATGGTCCCACCAA
>NW_027782453.1:0-289 GCF_054177405.1 Leptonychotes weddellii | reverse complement strand
ACTTGGAGCCAAGAAGGCCATATGAACAAACCTTGTTGCCTCTTCCCCCACTTACTACCTGCAGCCCAAACCCTTTATCTTCTCAATTCTTCAAAAATGTACTGTTTCTTTGTCTAAAGGGTATCAGAGCTTCCTGCTCTGGTCGCTACGTTGGGTCCTCGTTCTCCTGTGAAGGCTTTCATGCCCCTGTAAAAAGTCAGTAAAACATGCGTGCTTTTCTACTGTCCATCTGCCTTTGTGAGTTTAATTTTCAGCCCCAGCCAGGGACTCCAGGAGGGTCAGGGAAAAC
>NW_027782452.1:0-289 GCF_054177405.1 Leptonychotes weddellii | reverse complement strand
GAAATTCAGAAGCCATAAAAGAAATGATTGGTAAGTTTGACTAGATAACCACTTAAAATTTCTGCACAGAAATAAAAACATGCAACAATTAAAAACCCCCCAAGGAGCACCTGGGTGGCTCAGTCAGTTAAGCATCTGCCTTCGGCTCAGGTCACGATCCCGGGGTCCTGGGATCGAGCGCCACATCAGGCTCTCTGCTCAGTGGGGAGCCTGGTTCTCCCTCTCCCTCTGCCGCTCCCCCTGCTTGTACTCTCTCCCTCTGTGTCAAAGAAATAAATAAAATCTTTAA
>NW_027782451.1:0-289 GCF_054177405.1 Leptonychotes weddellii | reverse complement strand
TGGGTGTGGAGCCTACTTAAAAGAGAGAGAGAGAGAAAGAGAAATACATACATATGCATCAGATCCATGTATAAGAATGTTTATAGGGGTGCCTGGGTGGCTCAGTTGGTTAAGCATCTGACTTCGGCTCAGGTCATGATTTCAGGTTCCTGGGATCAAGCCCCACATTGAGCCGTGTGTGGGGCTCCGCACTCAGCGGGGAGTCTGCTTGTTTCTCTCCCTTTGCCTCTCCCCCTACTTGGGCTCTCTCTCTCTCTCAAATAAATAAATTAATGAAATCTTTTTTAAA
>NW_027782450.1:0-289 GCF_054177405.1 Leptonychotes weddellii | reverse complement strand
GACTTTCAGATCTTTAACAGAGAACCCTGGGCTTGGCTGCTCAAAGATTGCCCAGAGCTTGGGTGTTCCAGGAATGAACACTTCTGGTTTGAGATTCCACTCTCACCATTTACAGGGATCCAGGAAGCAACTGACCCAGAGATTTAGTCATGGAGCAACAGCACCCAAATCATGGTTCTTCTTCTTTTTTTTTTTTTTTAAGATTTTATTTATTTGCGAGAGAGAGAATGAGAGACAGAGAGCATGAGAGGGAGGAGGGTCAGAGGGAGAAGCAGACTCCCTGCCGAGC
>NW_027782449.1:0-289 GCF_054177405.1 Leptonychotes weddellii | reverse complement strand
TCATGACCTGAGCCGAAGGCAGACGCTTAACCATCTGAGCCACCCAGGCGCCCTACATTTCTTTTTTAAGAGTGAGTGAGAGAGAGTGTGCGAGTGGTCAGGGGCAGAGGGAGAAGGAGAGAGAATCTTAAGCAGGCCCCACACTCAGTGTGGAGCCTGACGTGGGCTCGATCTCATGACCCTGAGATCATGATCTGAGCCAAAATTAAGAGTCGGACGCTTAACCAACTGAGCCACCCAGGCACCCAGAACAGATTTTTAATTTTGAGGATATTATTTTATCTATTTT
>NW_027782448.1:0-289 GCF_054177405.1 Leptonychotes weddellii | reverse complement strand
AGAGGTGAACTGTTATGACATTGCTAGGATGTTATTGTTTAAACAATTCAAGGGGACTTCACTGTGGCTAATTAATAGAACACTTAAAAGTGTATAAACAGTGTACAATAAATCATGATTCTCTCTTCCTTAATTGTGGATATTTGTTTTCCTTAATTGAATGTTAACTTTACGTTGGTTCTATGATCACAACAATACTCTGTTGGTGCATGTGGACCTTGGATCCTCTAAGATCCTCAGTTGGAAGATCTCATTGCAGGACTTGACTGGTGGCC
Source organism: Leptonychotes weddellii (assembly GCF_054177405.1). Classification (NCBI taxonomy): domain Eukaryota; kingdom Metazoa; phylum Chordata; class Mammalia; order Carnivora; family Phocidae; genus Leptonychotes; species Leptonychotes weddellii. Next base: position 14 of record NW_027782448.1, on the reverse strand, counting down.
CCACTCCAGCCTTC
>NW_027782447.1:0-289 GCF_054177405.1 Leptonychotes weddellii | reverse complement strand
ACTGGGTGTTATGCACAAACAATGAATCATGGAACACTACATCTAAAACTAATGATGTAATGTATGGGGATTAACATAACAATAAAAAAATTTTTTTAAAAGAAAAAGTAGGATAAATTGCAAAATTATTACTTTCCTTGAACCTGTCAGACAGCTGAAGGCACAGGGATAAACAAGTAACCTGAACCAACCCCCCCCCAAAAAAAGACCTTGAAACCTGGCTTACTTGTAGCAGACCACAGAAGGAAGAGATTCTGGTTGCCATACAAGCAGCTAAAAAGTCTAACAA
>NW_027782446.1:0-289 GCF_054177405.1 Leptonychotes weddellii | reverse complement strand
CTGCGAAGGGCAGTGGATGACCCGGTACCACCCCCCGAGCCGTTCATGCTTGGGCTGGAGGAAGGCTGGGCTGTTGGCAAGGATGCAAACCAGAGAAAACCTCAAGGTCCCGTGAGTTAAGACTTGTCCTGAGCAGCCCTGCCCGAAAGCCCGTGCAAAACCCATCAGTTCCACCCCAGCGAGGAGGAGGGGAAGACGCACTGGGGTCGGGAGGGGGGATGATGGTCTTTCATGTGGTCCTGAAACCACAGGGTCAAACCACAGTCCAGCTCCAATAAACACTCATCCA
>NW_027782445.1:0-3500 GCF_054177405.1 Leptonychotes weddellii | reverse complement strand
CCCCCCCCCCCCCCCCCGCTACAGGCCACCTCTGCTCTCGTCCCCACCTCTGTGCTGGAATCCCTGCTCCCTCTTGGAAGGGAGGAAGCATGTCTCCTGGATCTCAGAGGTCCTTGAGTTGAGTTCTCCCCATCTCCAGGGCTGCCCTCCCCTCCTTGCCTTGTCCTGTTCCCTGCTCGTCCTGCATCATCGGTCTGTGCCCTAAGCAGGGGAGGTCTGTCCCATCCAAGCACTGGGGATGGTGCCTGCTGGGGGCCGGGGGCCATGGACCCTGCCACAGGCTGCCGTGCTGCCCTACTCCGCCCCCCATGGCACAAGAGGGGTGAGAGGTGGGCGGGCAGGGGGTCCCGAGAGAGAGGGGCTGGGACAGGTTTGGGGGTGAAGGTGGAGGAAAAGTAGGTGGCAAAGAAGTGGCTCAGAGAGTCGGGCAGGGTGGGCAGTGAAGTCAGGGGGCTAGAAGGGAGACAGTGGAGGCAGGGCAGGGCGGAGGGAAGAGGAGAGGGCACACAGACAGGTAGGGAGAGCAGAGCCGGGAGACCTCAGTACAACCATGATGGTGCTTAAGCAAGAGGCCACCAAGGGGCCTCTGTCCTGCAGCAGGCAGCACGGCCCTTACTGAGGGCACCAGGGAGGGACAGGGCCCCCTTGCCTTGCACCTGCTGGTCGGCCATTTCTCCCACCCCCATGCCTCCACACTAGGCCCTTCACTACATGTCACCAGGCAACTTCCCAGCGAGAATTGCCCCCAATTTCCATTTATCTTTGAGACTTTTAGCTAAAGGGATTTGCGAGCAGCCAGCAGGTTCACAGGCCTAATCAGGCCTGATGCCTCTCTAACCAGACAGGGAGTGTGTGTGTGGATTTGTCGCCCGACAGGTACAGATGTTGAAGGCTCTCATCCATGAGATGGAATCACTCTCGGGGATTGAGAGGCTGAGCGGGCATCAGTCAGAAGCAGGCTGCACATCTCTAACAGGGGACGGAGGCTGCTGGTAAAGCCCCTTCTGGCAGCCCCGGATCAGCAGGCCCCGCACTTCATAAACTGAATTATGGAGGCCTTTCACCTCAGAGCTGAGAGTGTCTGAGGGTGCTCCCTTTCTGTAGCACTCACGTCACTTCCTCTCTGTCAGCTAATAAGTCCTGCCCAGCCAGTGCTCTGGGGCTCCAGGGTGGCTCAGTCGTTAAGCATCTGCCTTTGGCTCAGCTCATGATCCCAGGGTCCGGGGATTGAGTCCCACATCGGGCTCCCTGCTGAGCAGGGAGCCTGCTTCTCCCTCTGCCCCTTACCCTGCTTGTATGCGCTCTCTCTCTCTCTGACAAATAAATGAATAAAATCTTAAGAAAGAAAAGAAAACCCAGTTCCACTAGTTACGAGCTGAAGATCTTGGGCAGGCAGGTTGCTTACCTCCTCCGTGTGTATCACCGAGTCTTAGATGGGGGCCTGCTATAAGCAGCTAGTGAGATTGTCCGGTGTTTGTTCCACCTTCTGTGGCCCTGTTGGCCAACTGTTAAGAGACCCTGGCCCTGCACTTGTTAGTTGTGTGGCTTCGGGCACATTACTTAACCTCTCTGTGATGCAGTTGCCTCCTGCCTAAAATGGAGATGGTGACAGAACCCACTCGTTCAGGCTGTTGACAGAGTTAATACCCGTGAAGCCCGGGGACAGCCTGGTGCACAGTGAGCCCTCAGGAAACGTTGCTGGTTGTTTGGTTGGTGGCACTGGAGGGAATATTCCGGCACCACCTCTATGAGATAGAAGGTTCTTGCTTGCTCATCTTGCCTCTCCCCACCAGCCCAAGAAGTAGTCAGGGGCTTGGACTATAGCCATCCAGCCTGGATCCTGGCAAGAAGGAGACGTTCCATGAATCCACTTTGCCGACTTGATAAAAGAGATGCTGCAGGGGCACCTGGGTGGCTCAGTCAGTTAAGCGTCTGCCTTCGGCTCAGGTCATGATCCCAGGGTCCTGGGATCGAGCCCCGCATCGGGCTCCTTGCTTAGTAGGGAGTCTGCTTCTCTCTCTCCCTCTGCCCCTCCTCTTGCTCATGCTCTCTCTCTCTCTCTCAAATGAATAAATAAAACAGTTAAAAAAAAAAAAGAGAGAGATGCGGCCATGTAAAGAGAATGGGCCACCACGATGTCATGCAGACGCACAAGCTCCGGACGTCGGCAGGACCCCCGTGGCCTCTTGTCTGAAGTGAGGACCTGGACAAGTGGCTCCTCCTGTCTGAGCCTCAGATGTCCCATCTGTGATGTGGATAATACCCTTACCTCAGAGAACTGACTTAGATGATGTCTCTGTAGCACAGCCCCAGGCCCATGGTGAGTTCTTAAAAAAATAGTGGCTGGGACCCTCCCCTGGAGGCCCACCCTGGAAAAATGGTGAAGATGGGCAAGAATCTCCCACCCTCGCCTGACCAGGGCACTTGTCCCTTCTGCTGCTTTGCACAACTCCAAGGCGGTGCCCCAGGCTCCAAAGTGACCCACACTGCCCCCAAGCTCCCAGGGCCCTAGCCAACTGGAGTTATCGGAGGCTGGCTGAGAGCAAATCGCTCCCACAAGGTCTAATTCATGGTGATGAAGAGTTTACAGCTTTCCCGGGGCCACCGGCATTCACCGGAAGTGTGGGGTTGGTGGTATTCACAAGGTGCAAGAAGGCAGATGTTACTAGAAGTAAGTAGGACAACAGGGAGCGATGGGGACCAGGAAGAATAAGGGGGCACAACACTCAAATTCAAAATTGTGAAACACTGTGTTGGCCAAACAAAGCATTTGGCTGTGGGTCCCCAGTCTGCTGCCCCTGAGAATGACGGGATTGCAGGCTAAGGGCTGAGCGCCCAACCACGCTTTGGGTCATTCCAGAGTGGCTCTGAGTCTCCTACACTGGCAAAGGGAGCTGGCTGCCCCCTGCCCCTCTCAAAGGGGGCCTGAGTGCCCCTCATTCTGCCAGGAAGGCCTGCAGCCCAGCAGCCATCTCCCCTCGTCCCCGGCTGAGGCCAGTCCTCTCCTTTCCTCATATAGAAGGAGTTGGGGCCCCAGTGGACAACACTGAAGCAGCATGGTGGCTACGAGCTTAAACTGAAAGAAAGAAAAGAAGGGAAAAACCACCCAGCAGCCATCCAGTCAAGCTGGGAGGGCGGAGCAAAGCCCTGAGCCTCCGCATTCAACCCTTAGCTGCCCTGCCCAGGTCCGAAGGCTCTGGGCTGGGGGAGGAGGTGAGGCTGGAGCAGAAAGTGGAAGAGGCCAGGAACTGCCCCCACTTGACAACCCATCCCCCACCTGACCACCCATGCCTCACCTGGCAACCCATCCCTTTACCTGAAAACCCAGCCCCCCAACCTGAAAACTCACTTCCCACCTGACAACCCATCCCCCACCTGACAACCCACCCCCACCTGACAACCCACCCCCACCTGACAACCCATCCCCCACCTGACAAACCGTCCCCCACCTGAGAACCCACCCCTGCACCTGAAAACCTATTCCCCCCTCACAACCCATC
>NW_027782444.1:0-289 GCF_054177405.1 Leptonychotes weddellii | reverse complement strand
GCAGGGAGTCTGCTTCTCCCTCTGACCCTCCTCCCTCTCATGCTCTCTGTCTCTCACTCTCTCACTCTCAAATAAATAAATAAAATCTTAAAAAAAAAAAAAAATTTAAATAAAATCACAAAACTCCTAAAATGTAACGTAGGAGAAAATCTAGGGCATCTTGGTGATTACCTTTTGGACACAACAGAGAAAGCAAGATCCAAGAAAGAAAAAAAAATAAATTTGTTTTCATTAAAGTGAAAAACTCCTGCTCAGAGAACAGACTGTTAAGATGATGAAGACGCAAGCC
>NW_027782443.1:0-289 GCF_054177405.1 Leptonychotes weddellii | reverse complement strand
CACCATGACCCAGGCTCTTAACTGTAGAGAACGAACTGGTGGTTACCAGAGGGGAGGTGGGGGGATGGTGAACTAGATGAAGGCGATTAAGAGTACGCCTACAAGGATGAGCACTGAGCAAAACATAGAATTGTTGAACCCCTATGTTGTACACCTGAAACAACACTAAACTATACTGGAATTAAAGAACATAAGAAAAAAGACTCACCACAGCTACTTCTAAACCCCATTCTGAGCCAGGGGAGAGTGAAAAGGGCCTTTTCCATGCTTATTCCCAACCTGGCAGGGT
>NW_027782442.1:0-289 GCF_054177405.1 Leptonychotes weddellii | reverse complement strand
GTTACAGATTATAATGTTAGAACAAGGAAGAACTTCAGATATTAGAAGAATTTTCATTCAGGAAGAACATTTCAGGCAGAGGAACAATGAAAGCAAAGGCCATTGATTGACACATGAATGTGCATAGCATGTGCAGGGAAAAACTTTAGGTGTTTGACATTGAAGCATGGCAAGGACAAGGATGTAAACATGTCTCAAGGGTGGTCATGTCCAGCTTTGTAATAGAGCTTGAAGTCCGGAATTGTGATGCCACCAGCTTTGCTTTTCTTTTTCAACATGCCTCTGGCTA
>NW_027782441.1:0-289 GCF_054177405.1 Leptonychotes weddellii | reverse complement strand
TTCCCAACAATCTTCCAAACTACAAATACTCTTGTCTACAGTCTGAATCAGAATCCCCAGCCTCTGATTCTTTTGGTCATTTTTAGTTCGACTGAGTCCATTGTAGCTGAAACTAAAATGTAAGAACAGTGTGTTAGGGAAAACTTTGGTAAGTCATTTCACAAGTATACAGTAACTTATATCTATAGAAACTAACATAATAAAATAGTTGAATATAAAAAAAAAGAAAATTGTGGGTATTAAAGACAGTTCCAAAATGCAAAATAAGTACTTGTATTAGTTACCTATT
>NW_027782440.1:0-289 GCF_054177405.1 Leptonychotes weddellii | reverse complement strand
AAGATTTTATTTATTTATTTGAGACAGAGAGAATGAGAGACAGAGAGCATGAGAGGGAGGAGGGTCAGAGGGAGAAGCAGACTCCCTGCCGAGCAGGGAGCCCGATGCGGGACTCGATCCCGGGACTCCAGGATCATGACCTGAGCCGAAGGCAGTCGCCTAACCAACTGAGCCACCCAGGCGCCCCAATTCTGTTCTTCTTAACAGGACCTGTCATCAAGAGAAACTATTTAACCAAAGCCTAACTAAACCTTTGGGATTGTATCAGGGTCTAACCAACCTAGAAGAA
>NW_027782439.1:0-289 GCF_054177405.1 Leptonychotes weddellii | reverse complement strand
TTACTGATCTGTACAACTTAAAAACGGTTAAAATGGTAAATTTTATGTTGTGTATACTTTACAATAAAAAATGTGGCTAGTGTGAGGAACTGAATTTTTAAGTTTAATTAATTTAAATATGTTTAAAAACCAGTATTTGATTCAGTTATTAGAAAACGTTTAAATATGCTTGAAACGTGTATGAAATTTTGTAATCTCCAACTATGTAATCTCTTGCTTGAAGTAAAGAAAAATACAATCTCACACATATTTGAAATGCCAACTTTGTTTTCAAGCCTCGGGCAACGTT
>NW_027782438.1:0-289 GCF_054177405.1 Leptonychotes weddellii | reverse complement strand
AAGATTTTATTTATTTATTTGAGACAGAGAGAATGAGAGACAGAGAGCATGAGAGGGAGGAGGGTCAGAGGGAGAAGCAGACTCCCTGCCGAGCAGGGAGCCCGATGCGGGACTCGATCCCGGGACTCCAGGATCATGACCTGAGCCGAAGGCAGTCGCCTAACCAACTGAGCCACCCAGGCGCCCCGATTCTGTTCTTCTTAACAGGACCTGTCATCAAGAGAAACTATTTAACCAAAGCCTAACTAAACCTTTGGGATTGTATCAGGGTCTAACCAACCTAGAAGAA
>NW_027782437.1:0-289 GCF_054177405.1 Leptonychotes weddellii | reverse complement strand
TGGAATTCTTTTATATGTGAATTTAATAGTTTATCCACACAACTCAGCTAATGAGTATCCTCATGTCACTCTTACAGGCTCTAGATGTTAAAAGCACAGCTGGACTCAAATTATGGTTTGTCTCAGTTCCGCACAATGTCCTTAGTCATAATAGTTTGCTTCTGAATAATTGTGATTTTCCCTGATTTTTGAAACCAAAGGAATCATTTTGGGGAAGTTTTCATTTTACTTACTTGTATGGATTTTTCCCTCTACTTCACCTGATAGTCACCTGGAGACTCCCATGCTG
>NW_027782436.1:0-289 GCF_054177405.1 Leptonychotes weddellii | reverse complement strand
CCGGTCTTTCTGTGACCCCGAGGGTCCTGAGACCACACTGTCCCGGAGGGTTCCACCCCCCGCTTAGCCACCAGAGTGACGTCCCTCAGCGGAGCAGACTTTTAAAAGTTCCGATTTTGTGCTCCGTGGTTCTATCACTTGCCAGAAGCCGCCGGCGGAGGCCCCTCCCCCGCCATCTATCCTCCCGAATATCGCCTCGTATTCACTTCTCCACACGTCCTACCTTCCAGAAAGTGGTCGCTTTTCTGTTCAAAGAGTTGTTGCTCTTCTTTTCTTCGATCTCCTGTTG
>NW_027782435.1:0-289 GCF_054177405.1 Leptonychotes weddellii | reverse complement strand
CTATGAGTAGTTACTCGTGGAAAAGTTGCGGGGGGATCCAGTTCAACCCCTTGTGAGGCAGACAGCTTTTATGCTTTTGTAACCATGAATTATCAACAACTATATACAATAAAACAGAGGACCAAATGGGAGAACAGTAATGGTTTTGATTTCCAGAAGTTGGATTTAGAATCTCATTAGCTATGAAAAACTATTACATCTTATACAAATATCCCTTAGGTGGCATGACCATGGTGTGTTATCTCTGTATCCCATTGAATGCTTTAAGAGCTCAGTAGGTAAGTTCTTT
>NW_027782434.1:0-3500 GCF_054177405.1 Leptonychotes weddellii | reverse complement strand
GGGCCATATGCACCCCAATGTTCATAGTGGCAATGTCTGCAATAGCCAAACTGTGGAAAGAGCCAAGATGCCCTTCAGCAGATGAATGGATAAAGAAGATGTGGTCCATATATACAGTGGAATATTACTCAGCCATCAGAAAGGATGAATACCCAACTTTTACATCAACATGGATGGGACTAGAGGAGATTATGCTAAGTGAAATAAGTGAAGCAGAGAAAGTCAATTATATGGTTTCACTTATTTGTGGAACATAAGGAATAGCATGGAGGACTTTAGGAGAAGGAAGGGAAAAATGAAGGGGTTGAAATCAGAGGGATAGAGGAACCATGAGAGACTATGGACTCTGAGAAACAAACTGGGTTTTATAGAGGAGGGGTGGGGATTGGTTAGCCCGGTGATGGGTATTAAAGAGGGCACGTACTGCATGGAGCACTGGGAGTTATACGAAAAGAATGGATCGTGGATCACCACATCAAAAACTAATGATGTATTGTATGGTGTCTAACATAACATAATAAATTTAAAAAAAAAGAAATTTTCCATTCTTTCCTGGGTAGCCTGAATTTCTTCTTCTTTTTTTTTTTGTGAATTGTATTTTTTTATTTAATAAGTTTTTATTTTTATTCTAGTATAGTTAACATAAAATGTTATATTAGCTTCAGGTGTACAATATGGTGATTCAAAAATTCAAAACAGTACTCAGTGCTCATCAGAATGCACTTCTTAATTCCCATCACCTATTACACCCATCCCCCTGCCCACCTCCCCTCTGGGAACCATCAGTTTGTTTGATGTGTTTTGATTCTTAAATTCCACATATGAGTGAAATCATATAGTATTTATCTTTTTCTGACTGTCTTATTTTGCTTAGCATTATTCTATGTAGTTCCATTCATATCATTGCAAATGACAAGATTTCATTCTTTTTTTATTGCTGATAATGTTCCATGGCATATATATAATCTTTATTCACTCATTAGTCAATGGACACTTGGGCTGCTTCCATAATTTGGCTATTGTAAACAATGCTGCTATAAACATAGGAGTGCATATTTTCCTTTGAGTTTGTGTTTTTGTATTTTTGGGGTAAATACCCAGTAGTGCAATTGCTGGATTCTAGGATAGTTCTATTTTTAAATTTTGAGGAACCTCCGTACTGTTTTCCAGAGTGGCTGTACCAGTTTGCATTCCCACCATTTACAAGGGTTCCATTTTCTCCCCTACCTCACCAACACTTGTTTCTTTTGTTAATTTTAACCATTCTGACAGATACATTGTTGTAGTTTTGTGTTTCCCTGATGATGAGTGATGTTGAGCATCTTTTCATGTCTGTTGGCCATCTGTATGTCTTTTCTGCAAAAATGTCTATTCAGGTCCTCTGTCCATTTTTGTAATTGGGTTGTTCGGTTTTCTGGTGTTGAGTTGTGTAAGTGGTTTTTTTTTTTTTTTTGAAGTATAATGGCCATTTATTTTTTTTCTGGAGAACAGCTTTTCTTCAGTCCTTAAGGACTTAGCTCCTTTGAGTTGTGTAAGTTCTTAACACATTTTGAGTATTAACTCCTTATCAGATATATCATTTGCAAATATCTTTTCCTATTGAGTAGGTTTCCTTTTTGTTTGGCTGATGGTTAACTTTGCTGTGCAAAAACTTTTTATTTCGGTGTAGTCCCAATAGTTACTCTTACTATTTTGTCCAACATCATACTGGAATTCTTAGCCATAACAATCAAAGAAGAAAAAGAAATAAAGGGCATCCAAAGTGGTAAGGAAGAAGAAAAACTTTCATTTGCAGATGACATAATACTATATATAGAAAACCCTATAGACCCCACTGAAAACTTAGAATTGATAAATGAATTCAGTAAAATTGCAAAATAAAAAACTAATATACAGAAATCTGTCACATTTCTATACACAAATAATGAAGTAGAGGAGATAAAAATTTTAAAAAATCTCATTTACAATTGCACCAAAGAGAGTAAAATACCTTTGATTAAACTGAGCCAGGGAGGTGAAAAACCTGTACCCTGAAACCTATAAAACATTGATGAAATAAATTGAAGACAACACAAATAAATGGAAAGATATTCAGTGTTTATGGATTGCAAGAACCAATTTGTTAAAATGTATACACTACCCAAAGCAATCTACAGATTCAAAGCAATCCTTATCAACATGCCAATATTTTTCACAGAACTAGAACAAATAATCCTAAAATTTGTATGGAACCACAAAAGACTCCAAAGAGCCAGAGCAGTTTTGAATAAGAACAAAACCAGAAATATCACAGTGTCAGATTCCAAGATGTACTACAAAGTGATAGTAATCCAAACAGTCTGGTACTGGCACAAAAATAGACACATAGATCAAAGGAACAGAATAGAAAAACCAGAAATGGACCTACAACTCTATGGTCAATTAATCTATGACAAAGGAGACAAGAATATATAATTGGAAAAAGATAGTCTCTTCAACAAATGGTGAAATGATATCTGGAAAACTGAACAGCAACATGCAAAAGAATGAAATTGAACCACTTTTTTACACCACACAGACACACACACAAACTCAAAATGAAAAAAGACCTAAATGTGAGACATGAAACCATAAAACTATAAGAAAACATAAGTAGTAATTTCTTTGACATTAGTTGTAGAAGCATTTTTTTTTAAAGATATGTCTTATCTGGCAAGGGAAACAAAAGCAAAGTTAACCTATTGTGATATGATTTATTTTGAGCAACACTTTATAAACTTCCATGGGAAGCGATTAACCCAAATCCTGCTGATTTACATTTCTATATAGATGTTTTAAATAGGGCCATTTTGAAAATTAGCTGCGTTAAGTGTTTTTTTCTCTTCTCTTCTCTTCTCTTCTTCTCTTCTCTTCTCTTCTTTCTCTTCTCCTCTCCTCTCCTCTTCTCTCCTCTCCCCTCCCCTCCCCTCCACTCCCCGCCCCTCCCCTCCCTTTTCTTTTCTTGTTTTACTGTAGCATTCACTTTTTTTGACATAGTAACCAGGTATAGTAATCATGTAATTACTCAGAATGAACAATTATGAACAGCAATGTTTGTTCCCTGGGGACAGACATATGTGAAAGAAACTCACATATGCTTCAACTGTCTTCTCATCTTACAGACAAGTGTATTGAAAAAATTGTGTAGCCTCATTATTTGGAACTTTGCATTTCTTTTTTTTTTATGTTATATTAATCACCATACATTACATCATTAGTTTTTGATGTAGTGTTCCATGATTCATTGTTTGTGTATAACACGCAGTGCTCCATGCAGAAGTGCCCTTTTTAATACCCATCAGCAGGCTAACCCATCCCCCCACCCCCCTCCCATCTAGAACCCTCAGTTTGTTTTTCAGAGTCCATTGTCTCTCATGGTTCTTCTCCCCCTCCGATTCCCCCCCTTCATTCTTCCCCTCCTGCTATTTTCTTCTTCTTCTTTTTTTTACATATAATGTATTATTTGTTTCAGAGGTACAGAT
>NW_027782433.1:0-289 GCF_054177405.1 Leptonychotes weddellii | reverse complement strand
CAGACTGGGTAGCTTATAAATAACGGAAATTTATTTCTCATAGTTCTAAAGTCTAGAAGTCCAAGAACAGGGTGCCGGCGTGGTCTGGGGAGGGTCCTCTTCCAGGTCAAGGACTTCTCATCCTATCTTCACATGGTGGAAAGGGCTAGGGAGCTCTGTAGATTTCTTTTGTAAGAGACCCATTCATTTTTTTTTTTTTATTCTTATGTTAATCCCCATACATTACATCATTAGTTCTAGATGAAGTGTTCCATGATTCATTGTTCGTGCACAACACCCAGTGCTCCAT
>NW_027782432.1:0-289 GCF_054177405.1 Leptonychotes weddellii | reverse complement strand
CTACATAATTTTGCTTTAAAAAAAACTATACTGTACTCCAAAACATAACAAAATGGTCTCTTCTTTACCTTTAGTAATATATATATATAGAGATATATATATATTTTAAAGATTTTATTTATTTATTTGACAGAGAGAGAGATAGGGAGAGCAGGAACACAAGCAGGGGGAGTGGGAGAGGGAGAAGCAGGCTTCCCGCAGAGCAGGGAGCCAGATGCGGGACTCGATCCCGGGACTCTGGGATCAGGACCTGAGCCGAAGGCAGTCACTTAATGACTGAGCCACCCAG
>NW_027782431.1:0-289 GCF_054177405.1 Leptonychotes weddellii | reverse complement strand
TTTTTAAGTGATTTTTCATATGGTATTGAAATTAATAATGCAGGTCCTGGGAGCAACTACTAATTTGTTTCCTGTACTATAGGTTGGTTTGTTTTTATGGAGTTTATAAAAATAAAACTTTATGGACTATACTCTTTAACATCTGGTGTGTTCTACTCAGGATAATCATTTTGAGATTCATTTATGTTGATGCATGACCGTTAGTTCATTCCTTTGTATTGCTGAGTAGTGTTTTACAAAACAGGTTTCTTTTTTTTTTTTATTCTTATGTTAATCCCCATACATTACA
>NW_027782430.1:0-289 GCF_054177405.1 Leptonychotes weddellii | reverse complement strand
GCAGGGAGCCCGATGCGGGACTCGATCCCGGGACTCCAGGATCATGACCTGAGCCGAAGGCAGTCGCCTAACCAACTGAGCCACCCAGGCGCCCTGCTGCATCTTTTTTTTTTTTTTTTAAAGATTTTATTTATTTATTTGACAGAGAGAGAGATAGAGCAGGAACACAAGAAGGGGGAGTGGGAGAGCGAGCAGGCTTCCTGCCGAGCAGGGAGCCCGATGTGGGACTCGATCCCAGGACCCTGGGATCATGACCTGAGCCGAAGGCAGACGCTTAACGACTGAGCCA
>NW_027782429.1:0-289 GCF_054177405.1 Leptonychotes weddellii | reverse complement strand
GAAATTCAGAAGCCATAAAAGAAATGATTGGTAAGTTTGACTAGATAACCACTTAAAATTTCTGCACAGAAATAAAAACATGCAACAATTAAAAACCCCCCAAGGAGCACCTGGGTGGCTCAGTCAGTTAAGCATCTGCCTTCGGCTCAGGTCACGATCCCGGGGTCCTGGGATCGAGCGCCACATCGGGCTCTCTGCTCAGTGGGGAGCCTGGTTCTCCCTCTCCCTCTGCCGCTCCCCCTGCTTGTACTCTCTCCCTCTGTGTCAAAGAAATAAATAAAATCTTTAA
>NW_027782428.1:0-289 GCF_054177405.1 Leptonychotes weddellii | reverse complement strand
AGAAACATAAAAAAAAAAAAAGAAAGAAAGAGTGAGCTGGGGGAGGGAAAGAGGGGTAAGGAGAGTCAGAATCCTTAAGCAGACTCCCCACTGAGTGCAGAACCTTGAAGCAGGTCTCTATCCCAGGACTCTGAGATCATGACCTGAGCGGAAAGCAAGAGTCAGCTGTTTAACTGACTGAGCCATCCAGGTTCCGAAAGGAACCATTTTATTTTATTTATTTATTTTTAAAAGATTTAATTTGTTTGAGAAAGAGCATGAGTGTGGGGGGTAGGGGAGAGGGAAGGGG
>NW_027782427.1:0-289 GCF_054177405.1 Leptonychotes weddellii | reverse complement strand
ATCTCTCTAGATGGGGCTGCATTTTACTTATACATGATTTCAGGGACTTTATAATTATAGAGAACCACTGATAAAATCTAACTATAGAAACTCCTAATGGCTAGTTCTGTTTGGCATGGATAACATAATTCAGTCTTTACAAATGAAGAATTGTAATAAGTGTCACCTAGAGGTTCTGGCTCAGGATATTTTTTTTTTTTATTCTTATGTTAATCCCCATACATTACATCATTAGTTTTAGATGAAGTGTTCCATGATTCATTGTTTGTGCATAACACCCAGTGCTCCA
>NW_027782426.1:0-289 GCF_054177405.1 Leptonychotes weddellii | reverse complement strand
GGGGAGCCTGCTCCTCCCTCTCCCACTCCCCCTGCTTGTGTTCCCTCTCTCGCTGTGTCTCTCTCTGTCAAATAAATAAATAAAATCTTTAAAAAAAAAAATTTATGGGGGCGTAGAAGTGACCTTTTGTCATTTGATTAGCAAGCTTCAAAGTGAAGAGGACTGAGGGGCCAGCCTGTCAGCATCAATCTAAAAGGTGCATTCAACCATCACAGAAGCAAAGTTGAACAATCCCAGCCAAGAGAGAATACCTAATCGGTGAAATGTAGATTGGGCCTGCCATTACCAA
>NW_027782425.1:0-289 GCF_054177405.1 Leptonychotes weddellii | reverse complement strand
TTGCGACAACATGATGGACCTTGAGGGCATTATGCTAAGTGAAATAAGTCAGACAGAGAAACAGAAATACTCTATGATCTCACTTATATGTGGAATCTGGGGAAAAGATCAAACTCATAGAAAATGAGATCAAACTTGTGGGTGTCAGAGGCAGAGGAGTGGGGAGAGGGGGATTTGAAGGAAGGTGGTCACAAGAGTACAAAATTCCAGTTATAAGATAGAGAAGAACTAGGGTTGTCATATACAGTTTCATGACTATAGCTAGCACTGCTGTGTGGCATATAGTTAA
>NW_027782424.1:0-289 GCF_054177405.1 Leptonychotes weddellii | reverse complement strand
TGCATGGAGCACTGGGTGTTATGCACAAACAATGAATCATGGAACACTTCATCTAAAACTAATGATGTAATGTATGGGGATTAACATAAGAATAAAAAAATAAAAAATAAATAAATAAATAAATAAATAAAAGCCTGTCCTCTGTACCCACAGTTTTACCACTCCCAGAGCCAATCATTAGAAGCAAGGCAGTTTGGAGTTGCCATGAACAAACTTGAAAATGGGAGTGAAGAGAGGAGTTCTTTAGGTACCCAGGCAACTGTGAAATAACAAAAAGGAGATAAGAACC
>NW_027782423.1:0-3501 GCF_054177405.1 Leptonychotes weddellii | reverse complement strand
TTTTTTTTTTTTTTAAAGATTTTATTTATTTATTTGACAGAGAGAGACACAGTGAGAGAGGGAACACAAGCAGGGGGAGTGGGAGAGGGAGAAGCAGGCTTCCCGCGGAGCAGGGAGCCCGATGCGGGGCTCGATCCCAGGACCCTGGGATCATGACCTGAGCCGAAGGCAGACGCTTAACGACTGAGCCACCCAGGCACCCCGGTTCATCTGTAGTTCTAATAACCATATATGCAAGGTGATATTAATTACATTGCAAAGGTCTTTCTGTCCAAATATGCTTTCCCACATACCTGCCATAGCTGATGAAATTTCAGCCATAAATGATCACTTTGGAATACATAATTAAAGGTACCTATTGAATAGCTAATGCTAGATTCCAAATGTAGCATATATTTGTTGAATAAATCAATAAAATTTATAAATATTTATTGAGTGACTTTTGTAATTATAAGGTGGTGGGCTTTGGTTCCTACCGTTACTCTAAATTGTTAATTTATTATTGTCTATAAACTATGTGTACTTTTTGTCTGCCCTCATTCATGCAGTCACTTTCAAATAACTACCTTGTAAACTATTCCCATTTAACCCAGCCTCAGCAACCCCACCATCTTATGGGGCTGGAAGGAAACTGCCGTCTTTACTGTAATATTAAATTTTTTCCATACTTTGCTATGCATTAATAGGTAAAAAGCTGATGAATAAAACTTCACTATCTGTCTATATCTGGGATGGGTAACCCATTAAGTAAAAGCTATCAAAAAAAAATAAATAAAAATAAAAAAATAAAAAATAAAAAAAAGCTATCAATTCCTTAATTTTTTTGATTTCATCAATTGCTTAATAGGGAGGATGTCCTTGGGGAAATGAAATAAAATATTCTGGTTGGAAATGAGAGGAAAAAGTCTGGAGCATGGGATGGTGTCCACATCGAAGGTTATCTTCTTTAGGGTCATCTCTGGGCAGCTGGGGAACAGAGAGTAGATTTGGAATCAGCAGGGGGTCCAAGATACCCCAAAGAAGGAAACAGTTTAGGAAGGGGGCTTATAAGGGTACTAAAATAAAATAAACAGAGTAACAGAATTTTATTTCCCAGTGCTTTACATCTGTAAGTTATTTTCTACTTAGGCTGGAAGGGATTTATATAGAAAGATCTCAAGGCATCCAATCTTCAGCTTCTCCACGAATCATGAATACCTCACTGTGTAATGTTGGCCCCCAAAATCTGTATTGTTTACCTCTTGGGGCACAGTTTTGTGCCCCAGTGTCACCATTTACGTTTATTATCCGACTGCGTAAGCAGAAGAAACCTATAATCCACAACCATTAGAATTCCTGATTTCAAACTTGGAATTTAATTCATATCTGCATTCATCCCTAACTGGCTTAAGGTTCATTCATGGTGTGTCTTTTGCTTAGTTACAAATCTGTTAGCTGAACCTTGAGAAAAGAGTCTTTCCTGGTTATCTGTATTCTGAAATCTGTAGCTGTGCCTGAAGCATGTTGCAAATACCTTGGTTGATAGGTAAGTCACCAGTGAGCAAGTGGATAGTGTCATGGCGCAGACCCCTCTGTGTGGCCCACTGTTTCAGTCCTCGCCAAGACACCAGTGACTTGCATGAGGTAGATAATACCTCAAGGAGTGGTTTTACCTTTTCATTTTGTTGTTGGTCTTTCGGACCTAGAGTTGGAGTTACTGCTCTAACAGTCCCAGTATTGATCAGGGCACCAATCTATGGACCACTGTCTAGAAGGAGCCCCTTGCTACATTTGCTTGGGATCCTGAATTTGAACAGGACGGCGTTGCTCATTGCAATTCAAAATGATGTCCTGCAATCATTTTGCTAAGGCCCTCATTGCAATTGCAGTGCAATTCACACTTTCTTTAAACCTCCAACCGTATACTCAGGCCATGGCCATCTTAATACTATTAGTGTGACTAGAGCAACACAGATGATATATAACAATTGATCATCTGAAATCTAGGAGGATTTATATTTTAACAAGATAATTTCTGAGTGGTTCTGAAGGGAAGCAGGGAGGGCCTTTGTAGCTCTGTCTTGCTGCTACCAAAGTGATAGACTTTGTATATCTGAGCGGGCCCTCAGCACTGGTGTGCCCACAAAGATTCAGGTGACCCTAAACCCCACCTTTCCCAGCAGGCTTCTACCTCAGTTGCCAGCTGAGAAGCTGTACTGGCTGCTGAGATGCATTATCCAGACCTTCCCCATCAGGACTTCCTCATCTTTCCTGCAGCTACTGGGGGTGTGGATTGAAGATAGCTTTCTGCTGCATCCCTCTCTGGGAATCTCCATCAGCTGAAGAAAGACATCCTGCCCAAGTTCATGATTCTTCTCAGGGTCAGCCCACATCCAGTGAGGGGCATAAAGACCTGGTCACAGCACCCTAATCTGTGGCAATTCTATGGGATTATTCTAGCTTCAGAGTGACTTTTACTCAGTCCTACTGTTGAGCACTCACCTCCAATAAATTTCCTGCGTGTTTATCTTTGTCTCAGAGTCTGTTTCCTAGGGCAGTAATCTTCAACAGCTCATCAATGAATAGTGCCCAAAATGATGTCCTGCAATCATTTTGCTAAGGCCCTAGCAATCTAACTGACCCTACTCAGCCTCTCCTCAGGCTGAAACTTGTTCTTATCCTTCCAGCTACTGGGAAGCATTCTTCTTTGAATTGGGTGTGTCACCTCGCATTTGACTTTGAGTATCTCCTGGTGCTTAGACGTCTCACCTACCATACTGGGTCCCCCGAGACATCAGCATCTTCTGGAACCAGGCCAGGGTTGCCAGCACCTTCAAACATTGCACACTCTATTTCCGGCTCCCCCTGCTAAGGCCAGCTCTAAAACCTAATCAGTTGTGTCCTCTCCCATTTTTACATGATTCTGGATTCCTTTTATTCTCTTTTAGAGGCTAGACTCCAGCAAACCTCATGCCTCAATAATCCTAATTTTAGTTGCCTATTTTCTTTTTTTTTTTTTTTCAGAAACATTTTTTACTTTATCTTTAATGGTTGCATCTGTAGTAACAAACATATATTTTTGCCAAATACAATTTGTTGTATTTAAAAGATATCTAACAAATTCCCTTCTGAATTTTATATTAATAACTTGTGTTTGGGGAGTTTTTTATTTTTTTTTTATTTTTTTTTTATTCTTATGTTAATCCCCATACATTACATCATTAGTTTTAGATGAAGTGTTCCATGATTCATTGTTTGTGCATAACACCCAGTGCACCATGCAGAATGTGCCCTCCTCAATACCCACCACCAGGCTAACCCATCCTCCCACCCCCCTCCCCTCTAGAACCCTGTTTGTCTTTCAGAGTCCATCGTCTCTCATGGTTCGTCTACCCCTCCCGATTTCCCCCGCTTCATTCTTCCCCTCCCGCTACCTTCTTCTTCTTTTTTTTTTCTTAACATATATTGCATTATTTGTTTCAGAGGTACAGATCTGTGATTCAACAGTCTTGCACAATTCAC
>NW_027782422.1:0-289 GCF_054177405.1 Leptonychotes weddellii | reverse complement strand
CCGCCAGCCTATAGCCTTTCCTCCATCCCCCAGGGGCAGCTGGGGGCAGAGCGAGCTGGCGCCGTGCGGGCCAGGGTCTCCAGGCTGGTGGCCGCCGTGGTCCTGCTCTTCGCGGCCTGCTGGGGCCCCATCCAGCTGTTCCTGGTGCTGCAGGCGGTGGGCCCAGCGGGCGCCTGGCACCCCCGCAGCTACGCCGCTTACGCGCTCAAGATCTGGGCACACTGCATGTCCTACAGCAACTCGGCGCTGAATCCGCTGCTCTACGCATTCCTGGGCTCCCACTTCCGTC
>NW_027782421.1:0-289 GCF_054177405.1 Leptonychotes weddellii | reverse complement strand
GAGACCATGGTCAGCGTGGGAGTGGAAAATAGGAACTCCTTTACAGAGAAATATCCCCACTAGGATGAGTTTTTACATTCTAACTTAACTGGAAGAAATGTTGAGTCACTGAAAGTTAAGCAAATTTTACAAACTCTAACATATTATGATACTTATGTGGCAATTGGATGTTTGGACATTGGCTCTCTATTTTTTTTTTTATTATTATTCTTATGTTAACCCCCATACAGTACATCATTAGTTTTAGATGAAGTGTTCCATGATTCATTCTTTGTGCATAACACCCAGT
>NW_027782420.1:0-289 GCF_054177405.1 Leptonychotes weddellii | reverse complement strand
AAAAAAAAAAAAGGATAAGATAGTGATTTCTTTATTTTAAGATTTATTTATTTATTGGAGAGTGTGTGTGAGCAGGGGAAGGGGCAGAGGGAGAGAATATCCAAGCAGACTCCCACTGAGCATGGAGCCCGACGAGGGGCTCAGTCCTATGAGCCATGAGATCAGGACCCAAGCCGAAACCAAGAGTCAGATGCCCAACCGACTGAGGCACCCATGTGCCCCAAGACAGTGATTTCTAATTCTGTCAGCCAAAGAAACTTCAGAGACAAGGGAAACATCTTTAAAAACA
>NW_027782419.1:0-289 GCF_054177405.1 Leptonychotes weddellii | reverse complement strand
CATAGGGTTATTGAGAAGATTGCACGGACTTGTATAGGTAACCCACTTAGAACAGTGACTGGCACATAATTAGAGTTACATTTACTGTTACTGTTGTTTATAGCAAAACTCTATGCCTCAGCTCCTCTGTCCCTGGAGCCCTCCTGAGTCTAAGGAGGGGCTCCGAAGCCCCAGTGCGGTGGGATTTCCCTTGGGGGGGTGAGGGCTGAGGGCCGGAACTCTTGGCCTTCGGGGAGGCTGCAGTGGGACAGACTGAAGGCTGCCCCACCAACAGCCATTGGTCAGCCTC
>NW_027782418.1:0-289 GCF_054177405.1 Leptonychotes weddellii | reverse complement strand
CCTGTCTGCATGGTGGTAAAACCTAGATTCTGGTCATTTCTGTTGGAACAGCTTGGGACTCTGGGCGATGTGTTTTACTTAACTGAGCCTCTTTTTCTTTCCTGTTAAATGGGCACAATGATTCTTTACCACCGCTCTTTCAAGGTCTCAGCTATAAAGTACCTAACCCAGCTCTGAGCTCATAGTTGTTTGAGGGGTTGAGGGGGTAGGGATTAATGTCCAGGTTGGGGGGCAGCCCAAGGCAGTGTAGGCTCCACTCACTCGCAAAGAATGATGCCATCTTTGAGGC
>NW_027782417.1:0-289 GCF_054177405.1 Leptonychotes weddellii | reverse complement strand
TCTCATTCTCTCTCTCAAATAAATAAATAAAATCTTTAAAAAAAAAAAAAAAAGAATGGATGTCAAGGGACGCCTGGGTGGCTCAGTTGTTAAGCATTGGCCTTCGGCTCAGGTCATGGTTGCAGGGTCCTGGGATCGAGCCCCGCATCAGGCTCCTTGTTCGGCGGGAAGCCTACTTCTCCCTTTCCCACTCCCCCTATTGTGTTCCCTCTCTCGCTGTGTCTCTCTCTCTGTCAAATAAATAAAATCTTAAAAAAAAAAAAAGAATGGATGTCAAATACATACAATT
>NW_027782416.1:0-289 GCF_054177405.1 Leptonychotes weddellii | reverse complement strand
GTCAACACTAATATTAATATTTTATCTTTTATAATTTGTGTAGAGTTATCCATTATTCTTTTAATGTATAATTAAAATTTGCAATTTCTACTAGTGAGGCTTACCATATATTTATGTTTTTAATGACTGTTTTGTTGTCTCTTCTGTAAGTTGTCTATTGAAGACACTGTGCAAACCTTTCTACTAGGTTTTTTTTTTTTACGTAAGAACAGGTAGGGACAAACTGATGGTTGCTGGAGGGGAGGTGGGTGGAGGGATGGGGAAATTGGGTGATGGGCATTAAGGAGGG
>NW_027782415.1:0-289 GCF_054177405.1 Leptonychotes weddellii | reverse complement strand
TGATTTTTTGGAAGAACCAGCTTTTTGTTTCATTGATTTTCTCTATTACATTCCTATTTTCTATGTCTTAACTGTATTTTTTCCTCCTACTTTTCTGGGTTTATTTTGCTCTCCCTTTTCTAGTTTGTCAGTAGGAACTTAGATTATTGATGAGACCTTTCCTCTTTTTTTATGTAAACATCTACTGCTATAAATTTGCCTCTCAGTCCTGCTCAAGTTGCATCCCATACAATTTGATAATTTTGTTTTCATTTTCATTCCATCTTATGTATTTTAAATTCTTTTGAGA
>NW_027782414.1:0-289 GCF_054177405.1 Leptonychotes weddellii | reverse complement strand
CCCTCGTCCACCTTCCTCAGAGGTCCCCAAAGACGGAAGGAAACGGGCCGGGACGGTGCCCCAGCCCCAGCTCCCCAGGGTGGACGCGCAGGCCCTGGAGGGTCCCCCAGGGGGTTGGTGCGGCTCTCCTGGGAGCAGGCCCACGGCCTCGGCCCCGAGCCCCACACGGCGCTCCCCCTCCCGGCCTCACCGTGCCCGCGCTGACCCGAGGGGCCAGGCCAGCTGGCCCGGGCGGGGGTGAGAAGGCAGGCGGTCAGGGAAGACGCGAACGTCCCCAGCTTCCTTGTCT
>NW_027782413.1:0-289 GCF_054177405.1 Leptonychotes weddellii | reverse complement strand
TTAAAGAGGGCATGTACTGAATGGAGCCCTGGGTGTTATACGCAAACAATGAATCATGGCACACTACATCATAAATATATAAATAAATAAATAAATAAATAAATAAATAAATAAATAGATGTTTAATCTTGTCAAATTGTTTTCTTGCATCTATTGAGATGATCATAGGATTTTTATCCTTAGTTTTGTTGAAGTGCTGTTTGACATTGATTGATTTGCAAATACTGAATCCTTGCATCCCAGGAATAAATCTCACCTGATCTGGTCAATGATCTTTTTAATGTATTGT
>NW_027782412.1:0-3501 GCF_054177405.1 Leptonychotes weddellii | reverse complement strand
TTTTTTTTTTAAAGATTTTATTTATTTATTTGAGAGAGAGAGAATGAGAGACAGAGAGCATGAGAGGGAGGAGGGTCAGAGGGAGAAGCAGACTCCCTGCCGAGCAGGGAGCCCGATGCGGGACTCGATCCTGGGACTCCAGGATCATGACCTGAGCCGAAGGCAGTCGCTTAACCAACTGAGCCACCCAGGCGCCCTTCACTCAGTTTTTGTTTCTATAACATCGTTATTTCAATATAAGAATTTTTATTTTATTATTAAAATAATGCTCTTTTCAGATACTCCCATGCTCTTTTACATTTCAGTCATCTATAAAATCTTTATCTCATATTTTATCTCCTTAATAACTCCAGTATCTGAAACCCCTTTAGGTCTATTTCTAGTATCTATTGATTTACTGGTTATTATTTATATTATCTTTTCTCCTCTCCTGATTTTGATCAGGTGTGGAAATTACATTTAAAACATGTTTCCAAATATCGACTATGAATAAGAGGATATATTCCCTCCGATTTAATGTGTTTGTTTGCCCTGACATCTCAGACCATTAGTATACCAACGTTGATATTTCAATTTCAAGTGTTAACATGACTCAAATTTAGTTTTTGGTTCAGTGCCAGAAAATGTGTGGCTGGCTCTTTCAGGGTCACAAAATAAAGATTCTGGTTAGCAGAACTCCCCTGCATGGGCAAGTCTGGTCTCCATATTCTCTTTCATATCCATATGAACCTCTCAAAAGCACATCACCTCAAGTTGTCTGCTGCCTCTTTCATAAAAGGTGAATGTGCACTAGAGGGGAAAAAAAATATTTACAAATGCTAGACTCAGACCTCAGAATATGTTTTGTCTTCTTTCCTGGGAAGTTAGCCCAGAAATTCTTGGCAATTTTGTTAGTTCTCTGATATCCACAAATATATTTTTAAAATATCTGTATTGTCCAGTTTTCTTAATTGCCTTTAGTAGAAAAACTGGTCTCAGTGACCTCATCCATCATCATCAGAGGTAGAAATCTTACATATTTGTTATGAATTAAAAAATAACTGCTACTGGACTCATTGCAATAATAGGGTAAAGAACATAAAAGAATTTTGATAAAAATAACTTGAAAAGGAAACTTTTATTGAGAATCTGCTTTTCTTACAATTTCTCAAAAGTTTGGCTATAATTGAACCATTTTATTTCCTGAACAATAGCCAATATAGTGTTTTATGTGCAATAGATACATTGCATGCAAAAAGGCAAGCTAAAATATCATGTGTAGCCAGTGTTTTAGAATGTTTTGGCATTATTATTATTTTACGTGGATAAATATAGTCCATTAACATTCATTAAATGTCATGATTCTTTATAAAAAAATATGTTGACACCAATGTCTTTTAAAAGGAATTTCAATACGTAAATCAGCTTAACTAAATGTCTTATTCAGTCTTATTCAGTTTGAGGGTGAAAAATAAAATATAATGGAATTCTACCTCTTCTTTGGAAGGTCCTGTACCTAGTAGCAAAATAGGCTTCAGAAATATTCTTTGGTATTTCTAAATAAACTAAACAAAAAAAATGAAAAGATAACTCAAGATTAATTTGTTCTGATTATTTACTTCATGAGTTTTGGGGCTTGAAGTGAACATATTAGAATTAGAAAATTTACAAGATAGGGGCACCTGGGTGGCTCAATCGGTTAAGCATTTGACTCTTGCTTTCAGTTCAGGTCATGATCTCAGGGTCCTGGGATGGAGCCTGCATCAGGGGTCTGCAATGTATTCAGTGAGGAATCTGCTTGGATTATCTCTCCCTCTCCCTCTGCCTCTGCCCTAAACCCTGCTCTCCCTCTCTGTCCCTCTCTCTCTAAAGTAAATAAATAAATCTTAAAAAAAAGAACGAATATTTATAAGATAAATCCCACTTCTAGGTATACACTAAAAATAATTGAAAACAGGGACTCAAACACATATTTGCTCAGAAACATTTGTAGCAGCATTATTTACGATAGCCAAAATGTGGAAATAGCCAAATGTCCAGCAGTGGATGAATGGATAAACAAAGATAATGTATGTGTGTATACACACACACACACACACACACACACAAACACACACACGGGATATTATGAAATTCTGATTCATGATACAATGTGGGTGAGTCTTGAAGATATTATGCTAAGTGAAATAACAAATGCAAAAGGACAAATACTGCATGATTCCATTTGTATGAGAGCTGAAAGAGTTAATTTATAGAGAAATGAAGTAGAGTAATGGCTGCCAGGGGTTTAGAAAGAGAGGATTAGAGAATTACTGTTTGATGAGTACAAAGTTTCAGTTTGGAATGATGGAAAAGTTCTGGAGATGGATTGTGGTGATGGTTACACAAGAGTATGAATGAACTTTACACTTAAAATGGTTAAATAGTAAATTTAATATTGTGTATATTCTACCACAATAAAAATAAATAAATAAAATAAAAATAAATAAATAAAAATACCACTACACACCTATCAAAATGGCCAAAATCTGGAACACTGAAAATAACAAATGCTGGCAAGCATGTGGAACAATACAAATTCATTCATTACTGGTGGAATGCAAAATGGTAGGTTCTGGAAGACCTTTGGCAAGTTTCTCACAAAACAAAACATACTCTTACCATATAATACAACAATCACTTTCCTAGATATTTACCCCAAACAGTTGAAAACCAATGTCTACACAAAAAATCTACAAATTAATGTTTTAAGCAGCTTTATTCATAATTGCCCAGACTTGGAACAACTAAGATATTCTTTAGTAGATGAATGGATTAATAAACTGGTACATTCAGGCAATGAATGTAGAAATTGCATTCAGCACTAAGAAATGAGCTATCAGGCTATGAAAAGACATAGAGGAAACTTAAATATTACAAAGTAAAAAAAAAAAAAACAAAACAGTTCTAAATGTCAACATACTGTATGATTCCAGCTTTATGAAATTGTGGAAAAGTAAAAAATATGCATACAGTAAAAAGATCAGTGGTTGCCAAGGGCTTGGTGGTGGAAAGGATAAATAGGCAGAAAATAGGCAATTTTTAAGGCAGTGGAAATAATCTATATGATACCATAATTATAAACATATATTATACCTTTGTCCAAACTCATAGAATATACAACAGCAACAGTGAACTGTAATGTAAACTATGGATTTGGGGTGATTATGATGTGTCAATATAGGTTCATCATATATAACATGTTTCACTGGTCGGGGAGGTTGATAATGGAGACTGTGTGGGAAGAGGGGGTAGATGGGAAATCTCTGTACCATCCCCTCACTTTTTTATGTGAACACAAACTTATTTAAAAAAATAAAGTGAGACTTTGGGGAAAGATGGAGGAGGAATAGGGGGTCCTGTTTCAACTGGTCCCTGGAATTGAGCTGGATATCTACCAGACCACTCTGAGCACCCACGAACCAGCCTGAGAGGTAAGAAGATCTGGATCTCTACAAACAGAATATCGCAGGTGGTTGGTTT
>NW_027782411.1:0-289 GCF_054177405.1 Leptonychotes weddellii | reverse complement strand
GTCTGCATTAGCCAACAAACTAGCCCTCTTCTGGAAGAGCCGCATACCCCTGTTCTGGGGCCCGGGTTTTCTGTGAACGGCATCAACTCGGGGGTCCGATTCCAGAATTGTTTCTTTGTGTTGCCGGTTTGTTTGCCAGCCACTGTGCTGTGTTCGCTTGAGGAAGACCACGCAGGTGCACATGCGGAGTGCACTCTTCTGTGTTCCTGACAGGGGGGCCCTGCAAGCAGGAACAGACCTGGTGCTGCCCTGGGGGGTTCTCTGGCCGAGTTTCTGCGTGTTTCCTAAG
>NW_027782410.1:0-289 GCF_054177405.1 Leptonychotes weddellii | reverse complement strand
TTATTTAGCGTATGAGTCTGTGGGCTAGCAATGTTGGCTGAGCTTTGTTGGGTCATTCTTTTGGTTTTCTTGAGTTCATTCATACATCTATAGTCAGCTGCTAGGCAGTTCTACTTCTGAGGATCGGCTGGCTGGCTGGCTGGCTGGGTCACTGGGAGTGACCAGGCTGTGTCAAGCAGCAGGCTAGCGCGGGCTTGTTCACATCACATCATAGCTCATCAAGGTTCTAAGAAGGAGAGCAGAAGCACACGAGGCCTCTCGAGGCCTGGGCTCAGAGCAGTGTCATCTC
>NW_027782409.1:0-289 GCF_054177405.1 Leptonychotes weddellii | reverse complement strand
TTTTTTTTGTATGTTGTTTTTGTCTGGTTTTGGTATCAGAATACTGCTGGCCTCTTCAAATGAGCTGGAAGTGTTTCTTCCTCTTCTGCTTTTTTTTTTTTTTTAATAGTCATTAAGAATTGGTGTTAATTCTCCATTAAATGTTTGGGTGAATATAACATTATTAATGCCTCTTATCCTGGGCCTTTTTTTTTTTTTTTGGTAGGTAATTTTTTTGATTACTGATTTAATCTCTCCATTTTTTTTTTTTTTTAGGTCTGTTAGTTTGTCTGCAGCTTTTTAGTTTGTA
>NW_027782408.1:0-289 GCF_054177405.1 Leptonychotes weddellii | reverse complement strand
AAAAAAAAAAACAAAACAGTCTGGGGCGCCTGGGTGGCTCAGTCGTTAAGCGTCTGCCTTCGGCTCAGGTCGTGATCCCAGGGTCCTGGGATCGAGCCCCGCGTCGGGCTCCCTGCTCCGCAGGAAGCCTGCTTCTCCCTCTCCTACCTCCCCTGCTTGTGTTCCCTCTCGCTGTGTCTCTGTCAAATAAATAAATAAAATCTTAAAAAAAAACAGTCTGGAAAAGATGGAAACTATTAAGCTACCAAGTCACCTTACCTTTTCTAGATTAAGATGGGACTTATTATAT
>NW_027782407.1:0-289 GCF_054177405.1 Leptonychotes weddellii | reverse complement strand
GGATTCCATTTGAGCGGCTTTTGGGCTATTTATTCTAGTGGAGCTGTCCAACAGAGTTGCTTATACACATCTGGAAATAACAGATCTGTGAACTTGCAGCACCTCTACTCACTTTGCTATTTAGTTTATGTCAACCTTTTTCCAGAAAATACCTGACTTGCTTTGGTGCTGATGGAAAATGGAAGAGAGTAGAACTGGGTCTGTACCTACACAGTCAGTGTGGATAGGATGCAAGGATTTTGCTCCCTGGATGGAGTATTGTGGAGCATCTGGAAATATCAGTCCCGGG
>NW_027782406.1:0-289 GCF_054177405.1 Leptonychotes weddellii | reverse complement strand
GGGATGGGGACCGTGAAGCTGGATTCCAGGGGGAGCTGTCTGTGTGATCGGAAGACGGACTTGGCTGGACAAAGGGGGAATGAGTTCTTGCAGGGGATGGGTGTGAGCAGGAAGCATTGGGGGGGGGCGGTGAGGGGACCTGGTGAAAAGATCAGAGGAAGGAGAGAATGGGCAGAGGAAGGAGAGAATGGGCAGAGAAAGAGCAATGTGGCTATGATAGGCGAGTCAGGGGGACCAGTGCCTTTTCTGCTGCTCGTCCCGTTAAGATTTCAGAGGTCCAGAGCCGGCC
>NW_027782405.1:0-289 GCF_054177405.1 Leptonychotes weddellii | reverse complement strand
CTACATAATTTTGCTTTAAAAAAAACTATACTGTACTCCAAAACATAACAAAATGGTCTCTTCTTTACCTTTAGTAATATATATATATATAGATATATATATATTTTAAAGATTTTATTTATTTATTTGACAGAGAGAGAGATAGGGAGAGCAGGAACACAAGCAGGGGGAGTGGGAGAGGGAGAAGCAGGCTTCCCGCAGAGCAGGGAGCCAGATGCGGGACTCGATCCCGGGACTCTGGGATCAGGACCTGAGCCGAAGGCAGTCACTTAATGACTGAGCCACCCAG
>NW_027782404.1:0-289 GCF_054177405.1 Leptonychotes weddellii | reverse complement strand
GTAAGAAAAGTTTCTTAACTTCCATGTCCCAGACGCTACTGGACTTTCCCAGGATGCAAGAATTTCAAACAGAACCTTGCTCATAATATTAAGAATTGTAGTAAAATTTTCTGTTGTAGGAATTAAGCATCTCTAACACATCTGTAACATAATGACCTATTTAACGCAAAGATTTGGGGGCCAAAAAAAGTTTGGTCAACTGATGAACCAAGTGAACATACAATGTTTCCCAAGGGTCTTCATATTCTATCCCATAGAGTTGTAATCACCACATGAAATTACTTGCCTT
>NW_027782403.1:0-289 GCF_054177405.1 Leptonychotes weddellii | reverse complement strand
TTCTGCAAGGGGTTGGTCACACTAACACTGTCTTGAACCAGTTACACAGCCTTGGAGACATGTGGCCCGTCCATCTTCCTTACAAATCGAAGCAAGTTACTTCCATTTCAAAACCTATTTGCTGGGCGCCTGGGTGGCTCAGTTGGTTGAGCGACTGCCTTCAGCTCAGGTCATGATCCCAGGGTCCTGGGATCGAGTCCCGCATCGGGCTCCCGGCTCGTCGGAGAGCCTGC
Organism: Leptonychotes weddellii; assembly: GCF_054177405.1. Lineage (NCBI taxonomy): Eukaryota > Metazoa > Chordata > Mammalia > Carnivora > Phocidae > Leptonychotes > Leptonychotes weddellii. The sequence continues at coordinate 56 of NW_027782403.1, read as the reverse complement.
TTCTCCCTCTCCCACTCCCCCTGCTTGTGTTCCCTCTCTCGCTGTGTCTCTCTCTG
>NW_027782402.1:0-3501 GCF_054177405.1 Leptonychotes weddellii | reverse complement strand
TCTGCAGCGTGGGAGGCTTTTGCACTCCCGCAATGCAGGATTCCAGAGGCTCCCTCCCCCTTATGTTTATCTTCTGATATCTGGCCACAGAATCACGGCTCCCCACTTCATACCTCGAAACCAACCACTGGGGATATTCTGTTTGTAGAGATCCAGGTGTGTCTTCTTACATCTCAGGCTGATTTCATGGGTGTTCAGAGTGGTCTGGTAGATATCCAGCTCAATTCAGGGGACCGGTTGAAATAGGGTCCCCTATGCCTCCACCATCTTTTCCCATCCCCAGAATTTGCATTTTAACATGACTCCTAGGTGATTTATATACACACTGAAATTTGAGAAGTACAGTTGACCCTTAAACAATGTGAAGGATTACAGGCACCTGTATGTTCTGATGTTGATATCATCAACAGTTGATTAACACATATTTTGTATGTTGAATGTATTATATGCTGTATTCTTACAATAAATTAAGCTAGGGAAGAGAAAATGTTTATTAAGAAAATCATAAGAAAGAGAAAATACATTTATAGTACTGTACTGTAAGATTCCAAGTATAAGTAGACTCAGGCAGTTCAAACCCATTGTTCAAGGGTCAATGGTACTGCTTTAAGGGATGGGGAAGCAATAAGATAGGAGCACTTGTATCCCTGGGCCACCTGGCAGAGCAGAGCTTCACTGCAAGAAGATGTGGGGTTGACCTTCCAAATCTTGCACTAGTAGGGCTCAAATCCAGAGATTTTTAAAATGTTATTCTTCAATTTCTCTACTAAGTCAAAGAAAATACTGGGCCACTGGATCTGAGGAGAGAGTTCATGGCAAGCATAGGCATCTATTTATTGATTCAGCAAGTGTGTTGAATACTTGCTTCATGTCAGACACAAGTATCCTATAAAATAGAACTAATGCTGTTGTGTAGATAAACTGATGGGGGAAGTCTTTATTTCAATCAACGAGCATATTCAGAAATCAAGTTTGAAAAGATCTATATTATCCAAATGGTTGTATTATCAATCCTGTAAGAAATAATAAGACCATACCCAAAAAAGAAAGGAAACAGCCTGTTTCCATGAAGTTACTATTATATTTTACAAGATATTGAAAATAAAGATTTAAGTTTTTGGAAAATGCTTTGCTCTGAAAGTTGAAAAGTAATTACAAATATTTCTATAAGAAATGATTTCTAAACAAGTTGGAGTCTTTGTAAAATCATGAACAAAATAAGTTCTTTTATTTATATGAATTAGAAATAATAGTGTTCATTTATTTTATCAAATATATGTCAGGTATATTTTTATACATGTACTCAGGAAATTCCTAACAATGGATGCATTTAATGAAGCTAAAATGCCAAGCTCTCCTGAAAATATTCAACAATAGAGTAAATTATATAGAAGGTACAGATTATCTATATGGGGATAATTCTTTTTTTAGTATTAAATGTAAATATTTGCTAATTAATCCTTCAGATTATTAGAGGTTTTATTTTTTGCATTTTTGTGGTACAATATGAATAATCTTCACAGAGCACTCTATTTACTTCCACAAAGAAATCACAAAACTGCAAAAGACTCACTCTATTTCTGTAAATAGGAATTATGGCTTTTAGATTGACAGTTTTTCAATCTTTTCCACCAATAGTTTTGATTACAGGCTAAGACAGGAAAAAGGATACCATCAATTTTTAAATGAAGATTCTAAAGAAAGAAACATACATAAATACCTTTGAAACACAGATTAAAAGGTATATTCAGTCATAACAGATTCAAGAGGCTCCAGTGATGTATGTCAGTGGGCCCAAAACCAGCAGAATAAGTTAAGCAACATGCTGAAATAAGATGTGGATTATATCAGAAAAGACGTCATATACCAAAACTTCTTCTGCTGGCTGCCATAATTCTCCCCCCTCTGTTCCTGATCCCCCTAAAACCCAAACCTGAAGTAAAATTGCCTTTTTTATGTGCAGCATTGTATAAAATAGACTTTTGGTAATCTGTACAAATTATCTTGGAGGGATAGACATCCAGCACACTTTCACTTATCAACATATATTAACTAACTAGCATAAATTTATCTTTGATACCCTGGAAATCTAAAACAAGAAAGAAAAAAAATGAAAGTTGAAAATACGAGGTATCATTTCTCTACAATCTTTTTCAGAACACAGACACAGAGGAAATATTTTATAACTCAACCTTTGGAGCCAGCATTACCCTAATACCAAAAACAAGAGAAAGACATTACAAGAAAAGGAAACTACATACCAATACCTCTCATGAACACAGATGCAAAAATCTTCAACAAAAATTACCAAATCAAATCCAACAAGGTATAAAAAGAATTATATGCAAAGACAAAGTGGGATTTATGTCAGGTATTCAAGATTGTTTCATCAATTAATCATCAATTAATTATAATCCATTACATCAACAGACTAAAATAGAAAAATCATTAGATGGAGGAAACCATTTAACAAAAATCAATACCTATTCATGATAAAAATTCTCAGTAAATTAGGAGTATGGGAACTTGTTCAACTTGATAAAAAATGTTCACAAAAACCCTCAACTAACATAATACTTAATTATGAGAATCTTTTCCACTAATCTTTCTCACTAAGATCAGATATAAGGTAAGGATATTCCCTCTCACCACTTCTTAGTCCTTGTTAATGCAATAAGGCAAGAAAAGGTAATAAAATATACATACTGGGAAGGAAGTAATATAACTCTTTGTTTGCAAAAGACATGTTTCTCTATGTAGAAAATCTGAAAGAATTAACCAAAAAACCCTCCTGGAATTAATAGTAATTATAGCAAAGTTTGAAGGTTCAAGGTTAATATACAAATGACAATTAATTGCTTTCCTATATAAGAGCACTGAACAAGTGGAATTTGAAACTAATAACAGTACCATTTACATTTACACTCAAAAATATTAAATACATAGTATAAATCTTTCAAAATATGTACAAGATCTCTATGAGGATAATCAAATCTCTGATGAACAAATTCAAAGAACTAAATAAATGGTGAGGTATTCCATGTTCATGGATAGGAAGACTCAATATTGTAAAGATGTCACTTCTTCTCAACTTGATCTATAGATTCAATACAATCCCAATCCAAATCTCAAGTTATTTTGTTTGTTGATGACAAACAGATTCTAAAATTTATATGGAGAGGCTAAAGACTCAGAGTAGCCAATATACTATTGAAGGAGAAGAGAAAAGTTTGAAGACTGATGCTACCCAACCTCAAGAATCACTAAAAATCTACAGTAATCAAGATAGTGTGGTATTAGCAAAAGAAAGACAAATAGATCAATGGAATAGAATAGAGAGCCCAAAAATAGAACCACATAAACCATCAAAAAGAATGAAATCTTGCCATTTGCAACAATGTGGATGGAACTGGAGGGTATTATGCTGAGCGAAATAAGTCAATCAGAGAAAGACATGAATCATATGACCTCACTGATATGAGGAATTCTTAATCTCAGGAA
>NW_027782401.1:0-13816 GCF_054177405.1 Leptonychotes weddellii | reverse complement strand
CCCATTACATTTGATTCCTCCACCCACATTTTGAAATAAACATATGTATCTCCTATAAATCGTGCAGAACCCTGACCTCACCAAAATGTGAATTCTTTACCACTTTGATTTCATTACTTCAAGATTTTGAATTTTTTTCATTAACAGTATTCCCTTTTATTCCTCTATGGTAACAGGTAACTACGCACTCCTTGGCTCCTCTTTCCCCCACCATTTTCACAGCAGTAGAGTTGGTTCATTCTTATTTCTATTACAAAGGACTACAGTCAGTTAACAAAAAGTTTGAAGACCTTGGCAAACATTTTAAAATTATTCTATGACAATGAGTAAAAGAAACATAATTGCCATCATCTTTCATAGGCTATCATGTTACCTTTCTCTTCTACCAACAATCCATGGGGAAATGAAATTTATGATAATTTGAAATAATTGGGCTCATTAGCAACTTTATGACTTAAAGGGTAAAACCACATCACTCAAATTATTTGTTAAGCAACTATAGTATTTAAATGAACTTATAATTACCCACCAATTATTTCAATCATCCTCAAAGATTTGAGTTCAATGCATTATTTCCTGACAGACACATAGTAAAAATCTGTTTACACTAGGATAACCACTCCATCTTAACATCCTTTGCTCTTTTTCTTTTCCATATTCTCAAGACATTCCCCAAGGTAACCCTTTGCTGCAGCGAGGGTGGTCTTCTCAAGGTCCCATGTAAATGCCTTGTTATCCAACCTCACCCCTGTGTACACTCCATTGGCCTGCGTTCTTTGTCCATGCCCTGCAAATCCAATCAGTTTATAAGGGAGCCTTCTCTGACAACCTTATCCCGTAAACAGTCTCTGTCTCATTCCTAAAAGTTTTATTTCTGATACAACCTCTTTGCCTCTTTATCTCATATTAACTTTGTAATAGATGTTGAATTTTTCACAAGTATTACCTGCATATGTTTTATCAGCCTATTTGATTGTAATTGACTGCAGCAGCCAGGAGTTGTATCCTTTGCTTCTCTGTAACCTTGTAGTATCTTTCTTTCACATAGGCTACAAGAAATATTTCTTGAAGGAAAGCATGATTAAATGGAAAATAGCAAATTTAGTCCCAGGAAATCACATTTGTGGTTTTTTCCCCACATAATAGAGATAGATTAATCTATCCCCTCATGCCTTTTTTTCATATAAATTAACATAATCTGAACATAAATAACATAAACTTAAAATCTTCTTTAAAGCCCTCACTTTTACAAATGAGGAAGTAGAGATTCAAGCAGAAAGTGGGTTGCTGGTGATTACATACGTAGTTTGTGGTGAAATAAAACTAGAATTTAGATTCCTGAATCCTAATTCTGTGTTATTCTGAAGGGCGATCAATGAGCCCCAGGAGAGACACCAGAATAACAGTGGCGTCTGAGCCATTAGGCCATTTCAGGAAACGCAAAACTGAAAGATAAGGTGAAGCACCTTGCATATCACGTTTCAATCTTTTTTACTAAAACATTAGGCAATATACTTAGGTATATATTTAATTATATACATGCCCCCATCTTTTTCCTTTAAGGATTTAGGTAACTTTACATAAGTGTGTTCAATATGACAGCATAAAATAACATGCTAAATCAGCAGATAAGAAAAAGAAGGTTTAAGAAAAATGAGACAGAACAAGAAAAGTCTGAGATGAAATTAGAATGTAAAATCCTACTGAGAGATCTTTTACTTTTGCTACACTTGGCTCACAAATAAGGTTGGCTCAAAGCTTTCTGTCTGCCAAGGAAAGGATATGACAATGTTACTTACATACTTGGGCAATATCCATAAAATAAAAACAAACCATTTGTGCACACGAAGTAGATCTATTCCTTATACTAAGACTAAATAGTACTTTTTTTTCCCCCTGTGAATCCCTATATCAATCAGGATAGGCTATATTATAATGTAGTAACAACATCAGCAAAATCTTAGTGGCTTCTCCTGACAAAATTTATTTTTCACTCACATTGTATATCCATTGCATATAGGCTAGAGTCTCTATTAGTAACTCAAACATCCAAGCCAAAGAAGATTTTATCTCCATTCACCATAATCACTGAAGCAGGGAAAAGGGAACTCAATGAACTGTGCATTGGCTCTTAAATCTTTCTCTCAAAAAAACCCCCACACATCATTTTGACTCAGATTTCATTAATTCATTGCTGAGAGCAAGCCATGTGGCCATGCTTATTACTTGAAAGAGGGAAGAGGTTACCATGTGCCTTGGAAGGATAAAAAGGTGAATATTTATTCTGAACAGCCCAATTGATTACCACACACTCCCTAGACAAGCTCTGTATATAATCTAATGAACTATGTTGACATAGTGAATACAACCAGAGTTGAGTCTATAACATTGTACTATGTCAGCCAAGGACATAAAAACAATGCATAATATGATAAAAATGGATCTGTAGATGGCCAGGAAAATTCAGTTCTCATATATAGCTCTTTGTGGTCTACCTTAATTGGAGAATGTCTCCATTCTCCAATGCAGAAATAAAACTCAATCACACCTCAATATTTTCAATATTTTCTCTCAACAAAGCTTTTATAAGTATGAAGTAAAAGTGAGTTTGAATTTATACTCCTTAAGAAATAATATTGATAACAGTATTTACTAACATTTATATAACCTTTACAATGTGCCAGGTACTATGACCTGGATATATGATCTCATTTTTATTCAGTTAATAGTCTATAAAGTAATTATTATTATCATCCAATTTTATTTGAAGAAACTGAAGCTTAACAAAATTAATTTGTCCAGGGTCACTTAGTCTACAAATGGCAGAGCTGGCATTTAAATCTGTGTCCATCTGACCCCAAGGCCTACATGTGTAACTAACACACTAGTCTCCTTTGGGAATGCAGGTTAAGTACACATGTGCATGCTTTAAACTATTTGTCAAGTGGAAGTTAGATCTCCTATCCACTAGGAGAGGAGAAGACCTGGCCTGGATGAGAGGCCTCCCAAACTGAGTGAAATTGTCTTGGGTGTCCTATAGAGAGGGCTTACATACTTTTAGGACAAGGAAAATCAAGTTTTCGAAATTCTCTGCCATTGGTGAAATGTTCACAGAGAGCTGTGATAGTTTTCAAAGGAAAACAAGGAGCCATGGTTTGAAAAAAATACTTATAGAATAATACATGTAAAATATTATCCCAACAAATGAGTGTTCCAATAAGTAAAAAAGAACCATACAAGATATCTAAAACACAGCAAGAAAAGAAAATAAGAAGGATTTAAGAAAAATATTAACACTTCAATACATATTATTGTCTTATTCTCAGATCCAAAACCTAGCAGAACAGTTTTTTTCTCTTTACTTTTTTTTTAATTTGAATTTTAGTTAGTGAACATACAGTGCAATATTGGTTTCTGGAGCAGAATTCACTTATGTACAACACCCAGTGCTCATCACAAGGCTTTCTTTAATACCCAGCATCCATCTAGCCCATCCCCCACCCACGTCCCTCCATCATCCCTCAGTTTGTTCTGTATCATTAGGGGTCTCTTATGGTTTGTTTCCTTCTCTCTTTTTTTTCTTTTCCCCTTTCGTATATGTTCATCTGTTATCTTTCTTAAATTCCATATATGAGTGAGATCATATGGTATTTGTCTTTCTCTGACTGACTTATTTCACTCAGCAGGATGCACTCTAGCTCCATCTACATCGTTGCAAATGGAAAGATTTCAATTTTTTGATGGCCGGGTAATATTCCATTGTATATATATATATATATATATATATATACCACATCTTTATCCATTCATCAGTTGATGGACATTTGGGCTCTCTCCATAGTTTGGCTATTGTTGATAATGCTGCTATAAATTCAGGGTGCATGTGCCCCTTCAAATCTGTATTTTTGTATCGTTTGTGTAAATGCCTACTAGTGCAGTTGCTGGATCGTAAAGTAGTTCTATTTTTAACTTTTTGAGGAAGCTTCATACTGTTCTCCAGAATGGCTACACCAGTTTGCATTCCCACCAACAGTGCAAGGGGGTTCCCCTTTGTCTGCGTCCTTGCCAACACCTGTTATTTGTTGTTAATTTTAGCCATTCTGACCTGTGTGAGGTGGTATCTCATTGTGGTTTTGATTTGTATTTCCTGATGCTGAGTGATGTTGAGCATTTTTTCATGTGTCTATTAGCTATCTGGATGTCTTCTTTAAAAGTGTCTATTCATGTCTTCTGCCCATTTGTTAACTGGATTATTCGTTTCTTGGGTGTTGAGTTTGGTAATTTCTTCATAGATATTGGATACTAACCCTTTATCAGATATGTCATTTTCAAATATCTTCTGCCATTCCGTAGGCTACTTTTTAGTTTTGTTGATTGTTTCCTTTGCTGTGCAGAAACTTTTTATCTTGATGAAGTCCCAATAGTTCTTTGCTTTTGTTTCCCTTGCCTCCAGTGATATGTCTAGTAAGAAGTTGCTAAGGCTGAGGTTCAAAGAGGTTTCTGCCTCTGTTCTTCTCTAGGATTTTGATGGTTTCTGTCTCACATTTAGGTCTTTCATCCATTTTGAATTTATTTTTGTGTATGGTGAGACAAAGTGGTCCAGTTTCATTCTTCTGCATGTTGCTCTCCAGTTTTCCCAACACCACTTTTTGAAGAGAACTGTCTTTTTTCCATTGGATATTCTTTCTGCTTTGTTGAAGATTAGTTGACCATATAGTTGTGGGCCCATTTCTGGGTTCTTTATTCTGTTTCATTGATCTAGGGTCTGTTTTTGTGCCAATAGCATATTGTCTTGATGACTACAGCTTTGTAATGCAGCTTGAAGTCCAGAATCGTGATGCCTCCAGTTTTGTTTTTGTTTTTCAGAATTGCTTTGGCTATTCAGGATCTTTTGTGGTTCCATACAAATTTTAGGATTGTTTGTTCTAGTTCTGTGAAAAATGCTGGTGCTATTTTGATAGGGATTGTGTTAAATGTATAGATTGCTTTGGGTAGTACAGATATTTTAACAATGTTCTTCCAATCCATGAGCATGGAATGCTTTTCCATTTCTTTCTGTCCTCTTCAATTTCTTTCATAAGTGATCCACAGTTTTTTTTAGAATACAGATCTTTTACCTCTTTAGTTAGGTTTATTCCTAAGTATCTTATTGTTTTTGGTGCAATTGCAAATGGGGTCGATTCCTTGATTTTTCTGCTGCTTTGTTATTGGTATATAGAAATACAACCGATTTCTCTACATTGATTTTATATCCTGGAACTTTGCTGAATTCATGTATTAGTTCTAGCAATTTTTTGGCAGAGTCCTTCAGGTTTTCCACATAGAGTATCATGTCATCATAGCAGAACATTTTAAAAGGCACTTTTATACCACAGTTTCCTTTTACTACAGTTTCCTTATACTTTGAATGGTGGAGTGAACACAATGCCAATCTGGCATAATGTGACAGTTTGAGTAATTCAGCAGGGTGGAAAACAAATTTTTTTCCCAATTCTTAGTAATTCTCAATTGATCTGTAACTACAAGAATCCCTGTGTTCTTGTGACACTTCCATCTTTTCTTGTACTATAGCTCTATCATATTGCATTGCAATCATATGAGAATATGTCTCAGACTTATCCCCTGCTCCCCCACACAGTGAGCCCTCTTGTCTTCATCTCTGTATCCCAGGCCTTGAACATGTAGTTGAAACTCAGTAGACATTTGTGAAATGAATGAATATTTGTAAAATGAGTGATAATTCTAATAAATAGCAGTTTTTTGTTAATAGTACCCAATCAGAGTAAACTACCCTGGAAAAACTGAGGAGTTAATCCAAGCATCTTAGCCAAAGCTTTTTTGGTTGTAACAGAAATCCACTCAAACTGTGTAATGAAATGTTAAAATGGAGACAGTCTCTGTTTTCATTTCTTGTGAGGTCCTAAAGACTGATGACATCAATAGATACATCCTAAAGACCTCCTTGCAGGATATTATCCTATCTTCAGCCTATAAAAGATGGTGAGGATGGAATATTGAAGAATCAAGAGAATTCCTTAAGAGGAAAGTATTAGAGTATTCCTCCTTCTCTCCAGCCCGGTGAGAAAGAGCTTCAGAAGTTGAGATCAAGAAACAGAAGTTGCTGCCAAATTCATTCAAACCCAAGTGTCTCCTATACTTGGGGGAGTATAAGAACTGATGGGGAATACTGTGGCCCATCATTAGCACTTGAGATTACATATGAGTCCAACAACATTGCACATTATCATTCTTTTTCTTTTTCAATTAAAAAAGGGTATATCAGTGGTGTTGGAATTTCTTTGATTACTGATGCAATTGAACTTTTTTTCAAGATTACCTCCCAATTTTATTCTATTTTATAACTTTTATGTCCTTCATGCAGTTTTTGACTAAGATTTTTGTTTCATCTGTCATTTTATTAGAAATGGTTTTCTTTTGTAGTACTATTTGGCTAGCAGGAACTTCGAATTTTTATACAACCAAATATATCAATATTTTATTCCATACTGTCTTCTTTTGTAGCCTTCTCCACCACCTATTCCTATATTTTCTTCTTTATTTATGGTTCTGTTTTCTTTTCTACATTCATCTCCTCAATCCATCAGAAATTTATTTTTTGTTGATGTGATTAGATTATATGATAATGGGATCTTTCAAAGTGCTTGTGCTAAATTATGCTTTGCTGTTCATTGTGTTCTACATGTATCTAGGATTGTTTTTAAAGGTTGTGATCTCCCTATCCTTCTGGTAAAGACATCCTCACAACCTTTATCAGCTATTCCATAGAGTGCTTTTTTGTAAGGCCTCCATCAAAAAAGAGAGCTCCATCTGACCCTAGTGCCAAGAAAAGGTAGAAATCTCCCCACAGAAATTCTTTTTTTTTAATCTCACAGACATTTTAAAGAGTGTGATGATTATGATGTTCTTGTTTAAGTTGGCTTTTAAAGGCTGAATAATAATGCACTGTATATATAGACCACAATTTCTATATCCAGTTCATTCATTGATGGACACAGGTATATGTTGGTTACTGTAAATAATGCTGTAGTGAACATGGGAGTACAAATATTTCTTTGGGATAATGATTTCATTTCCTTTGGGTATATACCCAGAAGAGATATTGCTGGATCATATGATAGTTCTATTTTTTTTATACAAGTATAATTAGCATATGGTGTTATATTAGTTTCAGGTGTACAATATAGTGATTCAATGATTCTATACATTACTCAGTGCTCATCATGATAAATGTACTCTTAATCCCCTTCACCTATTTCACCCATCTCCCCCACCCACCTCCCCTTTGGTAACCACCAGTTTGTTCTCTATAGTTAAGAGTCTGTGGGGGTTTTTTGTTTCTTTTTTCTTTAAGATTTTATTGATTTTTTGACAGAGAGAGAGCGAGAGAGGGAACAAAAGCAGGGGGAGCGGGAGAGGGAGAAGCAAGCTTCCCATGGAGCAGGGAGCCCAATGCAGGGCTCAATCCCAGGGCCCCATGATCATGACCTGAGGGGAAGGCAGACGCTTAATGACTGAGCCACCCAGGCACCCCTGTCTCTTTTTTTCTTTGCTCATTTGTTTTGTTTCTTAAATTCCACATATGGGTGAAATCATATGGTATCAACCCCCCCTGACTGACTTATTTCACATAGCACTATACCCTCTAGATTCATCCATGCTGTTGGCAAGTGGCAAGATTTCATTCTTTTTCATAGCTGAGTAATACTACATTATATATATTTACTACATCTTCTTTATCCATTCATCTATCAATGGACTCTTGGGTTGCTTCCAGTTCTTGGCCATTATTATTATTATATTATTATTACTATTCCATATTATTATTATTATTTATTAATAATGCTGCAATAAACATAGGGTGCATATATCTTTTTGAATTAGTGTTTTTATTTTCTTTGGATAAATACCCAGTAATGGAATTATTGGGTTATATGGTAATTCTATTCTGTTTCATACCCAGTAATGGAATTGCTGGGTTATATGGTAATTCTATTTTGTTTTGTTTTGTTGTTTTGCAAACACAGTTTTTACTTTATTTTTTTATTTTTTAAGTTTTTATTTAAATTCTAGTTTGTTAACATATAGGGTAATATTGATTTCAGGAGTAGAATTTAGTGATTCATTACTTACATTAACACCTAGTGCTCATCACGATAAGTGCCCCCCTCCTTAATACTATTTTTAATTTTTTGAGAAACCTACATACTGTTTTCTATAATGGCTGCACCAGCTTACATTCCCACCAACAGTGCATGAAGGTTCCTTTTTCTCTCCACATCCTCACCAATACTTGTTATTTCTTCTGTTTTTTATTTTAGCTATTCTGACAGGTGTGAGGTGATATCTCATTGTGGTTTTGATTTGCATTTCCCTGATGATCAATGATATTGAACATTTTTTCATGTAGCTGTTGGCCATTTGTATGTTTTCTTTGGAAAAATGTCTTGCAAATATTTTCTGCCAATCCATAGGTTGCCTTTTCATTCTGTTGTTTGCTTCCTTTGCTGTGTAGTTACAGTGTTTGATAAAGTGTTTGATGCAGTCCCACTTATTTATTTTTGCTTTTGTTGCTGAGTATTAATTATCATATCCAAAAAAATAGGAAACTTTTTCCCTACATTTTTCTCTAGGGGTATTTTAGTTTCAGGTCTTATATTTTAGTCTTTACTTCATTTTCAGCTGACTTTTTTGAATGGTGTAAGATAGGGATCCAGTTTCTTTCTTTTGCATGTGGATACCCAGTTTTTCCAACACCATTTATTGAGGAAACTATCTCTTCCCCACTGTGTATTTTTGGCACGCTTGTCAAAAGTTAGTTGATGATATATGTGTGTACAATATATGATTGGGTTCATTTCTGAGCTCTCTTTTCTGTTGTATTAGTCTATGTGTCTTTTTTTAGGCTGGTACTGTACCATTTAGATTACTGTAGCTTTGTAATATAGTTTGAAATCAGGAAGTGTGTGCCTCCAACTTTGTTCATTTTTGTTCAGATTGCTTTGGCTATTAGGGATCTTCTGTGGCTCCATACAAATTTTAAGACTGTTTTTTCTGTTTCTGTGAAAAATGCCACTGGAATTTTTTTTTTTTAAAGATTTTATTTATTTATTTGAGAGAGAGAATGAGAGGGGGGAGGGTCAGAGAGAGAGGCAGACTCCCTGCTGAGCAGGGAGCCCGACGTGGGACTCGATCCCAGGACTCCAGGATCATGACCTGAGCCGAAGGCAGTCGCTTAACCAACTGAGCCACCCAGGCGCCCAAATGCCACTGGAATTTTGATAGGGATCACATTGATGCTGTATATTGCTTGTTTAGTATGGACATTTTGACAATATTTCTTTCAGTCCATGAACATGAAAATATTTTTCCATTTATTTGTGTCTTCTTCAATTACTTTCACCATCATTTTATAGTTATCAGTGTACAGATCTTTCACATTCTTGGTTAAATTTATTCCTAAGTATTTTATTCTTTTTGGTGCAATCATAAGTAGGATTGTTTTCTTCATTTCCTTTTCAAGTAGATTATTGTTGGTGTGAAAAATGTAATTGATTGTTTATGTTTATTTTGTATCCTGCATCTTTACTGAATTTCTTTATTACTTGTAACAGTTTTTTTTAATGGCATCTTCAGGGTTTTCTACATATAAAATCATGTCACTTCATACAAATGGCTAACAGACACGTGCAAAAATGCTCAGCATCACTCAGCATCAGGGAAATACAAATCAAAACCACAATGAGCTCCCACCTCACACTGGTCAGAATGGCTAAAATTAAAAACTCAGGAAACAACAGATGTTAGCGAGGGTACAGAGAAAGGGGAACCCTCTTACACCATTGGTGGGAATGCAGACTCATACAGCCACTCTGGAAAACAGTATGGATGTTCCTCAGCAAGTTAAAAAAAGAACTATCTCCGAACATAGGGGAAGGGAAGGAAAAATAAAATAAGATGAAAACAAAGAGGGAGGGAAACCATAAGAGACTCTTAACTATAGGAAACAAACTGAGGGTCACTAGAGGGGAGGTGGGTGGAGGGATGAGCATTAAGGAGGGCACTTGATGTAATGAGCACTGGGTGTTATATACAACTGATGAATCACTAAATTCTACCCCTGAAAGTAATAATGCCCTACATGTTAACTAAATTGAATTTAAATTAAAAAATAAAATCATGTCACTTGCAAATAGAAATAACTTTACTTCTTCCTTTACAATTTTGATGCCTTTTATTCCTTTTTCTCATCTGATTACCCTTGCTAGTACTCCTAGTATTATGAGGAATAGAAGTGGCAACATTAGGCATCCTTGCCTTGTACTGAATATTAGAGAAAAAGTTCTAAGTGTTTCCCCATTGATTATGATATTAGCTATGGGTTTTTCATAAACAAACTTTATTGTGTTGAAGACATTTTTTTCTATACCTGTTTTATTGAGTTTTTATCATGAATGAATGTTGAACTTATTCAAATGTGTTTTCTACATCTATTGAGATGATCATGTGGTTTTTATCTTTCATTCTGCTGATGTGGTGTAGCTCATTGATTGATTTGCATATGTTAAGCGAACCTTGTATCCCAGGGATAAACCCTACTTGGTCATGGTATATAATCTTTTTGACATGTTGTTGAATTTGATTTGCTAGAGTTTTATTGAGGAATTTTGTATCTATGTTCATCAGAGATATTGGCTTATAGTTTTCCTTACTTTTGGTGTCTTTGGCTGACTTTGGTGTCAGGGTGATACTGTCCTCATAAAATGAGTTTGGAAGTATTACCTCTGCTTCTATTTTTGGGAAGTTTTAAAAGGATTTGTATTAATTCATCATTGAATGTTTGTTAGAATTCAGCCCTTCATGCCATCTGGTCCTGTGCTTTCCTTTATTGGGAGATTCTTTTATTATTTTATTATTTATTTATTATTTTTTTATTTATTATTTTATTATTTTATTCTTTTATTTATTTTTATTATTCTTTTATTTTTCTTTATTACCACTTCAGTCTCCCTATTTGTTATTGACCCATTCAGGCTATCTATTTCTTCTTGATTCACTGTAATAATTATTCACTGTAGTCTCTTATGAATCCTTTGTATTTCTGTGGTTTCAGTTGTAATGTCTCTTTTCTTTCTGATTCTATTTGAGTCCTCTTTTCTTGATGAGGCTAAAGGTTTGTCTATTTTATTTATCTTTTCAAAAAACCTGTTCTTAGTTTCATTGATCTTTTCTACTTATAATCTCTATTTCATTTATTTCTGCTCTGATGTTTATTATTTCTTTCCTTCTAGTGACTTCAGGCTTAGTTTATTATTCTTTTTCTAGTTCCCTGAGGTGTAAAATTAGGTTGTTTATTTGAGATTTTTCTTGTTGCTTAATGTAGGCATTTTTCATTATGAACTTCCCTCTTAGAACTGCTTTTGATGCAGCCCATACATTTTGGTATGCTGTATTTCCATTTTCTTTGTCCCGAGATTTTTTTTATTTCTCTTTTGATTTCTTGTTTGATCCATCAGTTATTCAGTAGCATGTTGTTTAATCTCCACGTATTTGTGAAATTTCTAGTTCTCTTCTTATAATTGATTTCAGTTTCATACCATTGTGATTATAAAAGTTTCTTGATATGATTTCAGTCTTCTTAAATTTATTAAGACTTATTTTGTGACCTAACATATGATCTATCCTGGAGAGTGTTCCACATGCATTTAAGAAGAATGTGTAACCTTTTGTTTTTGGATGGCATATCCTAGAGATGTCTGTTGAGTCCCATCTGGTCTAATGTGTCATTTAAAGCCAGTGATTTTTTTTGATTTTCTGTCTGAATTACTTATCGATTGGTAAAAGTTGGGTATTAAAGTCCCCTCTGTGGGGCACCTGCGTGGCTCAGTTGGTTAAGCGACTGCCTTCAGCTCAGGTCATGATCCCAGGATCCTGGGATCGAGCCCCGCTTCGGGCTCCCTGCTCAGCCAGAAGCCTGCTTCTTCCTCTCCCACTTCCCCTGCTTGTGTTCCCTCTCATGCTGTCTCTCTCTCTCTCTCCCTATCAATTAAATAAATAAATAAAATCTTTAAAAAAAATAAAAAATAAAAAAAATAAAGTCCCCTCTTATAATGGTATTGCTGTCCATTTTCCCCTTTAGGTCTGTTACTATTTGCTTTATATATTTAGGTGCTCAAATATTGAGTGCACAAATATTTAAAAATTTATATCCTCTTGTTGGAATGACCTCTTTATCATTATTTAATTATCTTTGTCTCTTTTTTACAGTCTGTCTTAAAGTCTGTGTTGTCTGATATAAGTATAGTTACCCCAGCTTTCTTTTAGTTTTTATTTGTATAGAATATCTTTTTATATCCTTCACCTTCAGTCTGTGTGTGTCCTTACATGTGAAGTGAGTCTCTCGTGGGCAGCACATAGATGGGTCCTATTTGTCTGTTTATCCATTTGTCCTTCTGTCTTTTAATTGGAGAATTTTAGTCCATTTACATTTATAGGTAATTATTGATATACATGTACTTATTGCCATTTTTAAAATTGTTTTCTGGCTGTTTTGTAATTTCTTTGTTCCTTTCTTCTTCTCTTACTCTCTTCCCTTGTGATATGATTTTTTTTTGTAGTAGTATGCCTAGATTCCTTTCTCTGTATCTATTGTTCATCTACTATAAATTTTTGCTTTGTGGAAGGGAGAAAAGGTGGCAGAGTAGTAGGAGACCCTATTCTAACTGGTCCCGGGAATTGAGCTGGATATCTACCAGACCATTCTGAACAGCCATGAAATCAGCCTGAGATGTAAGAAAATAGATCAGGATCTCTACAAACAGAATATCGCAGGCAGTTGGTTTCGAGGTACAAAACAGGGAGCCATGATTCCGCAGGCAGATTTTGGAGGATAAACGAAAGGGGGAGGGAGCTGAGATGTAGGGATCCTATACCACCAGTGAATGATAGCCTCCCATGCTGGGGATGGGGCAGACTGGTAGCAGTGGGGAAAGGACTTTAGGGCAGCCCCCCGGACTGAAATCTGGATCAGTGGGGCTGCACGTGTGAAATGGGGGCAGCTGGTGGTTTTAGAAGCACAAAGGGCAGAGATGTGCCCCAACCTGGAGGCGAAGACTGGGAGTGCTGCTGAGGGGCACACAACCCAGGACACTGCAGTTTATAGCAGCATAGACAGAAACGGCGATAGTGTGGCCTGGAGAGCTCACTGAAGGACAGACTGCAATCTCTCTGCTCTGAGGCAGAGGGTTGGAAACGGTCTCTTCTGCTCTGACCCTCAGGAGAGACACAGAAAGCCACCAGAGAAAGCCGCCAGAGAACAGAAGCCCCCCAAAACCCGTTTTCACTGAGCCCATCCACCACCACAGGGGGCAGGGCAACTCTGCCCAAAGCGGGTTGCCTGAGTAACAGCATGGCAGGCCCCTCCCCCAGAAGATAGGCTGGGAAAACAAGAGGCCAACAACCCTAAGGTCCCTATAAAACCCTAAGGTCCCTATAAAAGCATCTTGCTTGGGTTGTGGTCAATAATTTGGACTCTATACATTCCCTCAACCACCCCTCAAAAGAATGACTAGGAGGAGGTACCCCCAAAATAGAAAGACTCAGAGACTATGACTTATGCCACAGATTTACAAATGGACGCAGATACAACCAAGATGTCGGAGATGGAATTCAGGCTAGCAGTTGTGAAGACAATAGCTAGAATGGAGAAATCAGTTAATGGCAACATAGAGTCTCTAAGGGCAGAAATGAAAGCTGAATTGGCAGAACTTAAAAATGCTATCAATGAGATCCAATCTAA
>NW_027782400.1:0-289 GCF_054177405.1 Leptonychotes weddellii | reverse complement strand
TCTCCCTCTGACCCTCCTCCCTCTCATGCTCTCTGTATCTCATTCTCTCTGTCTCAAATAAATAAATAAAATCTTTAAAAAAAAAAAAAAAGAATCCCTTGGAGAGCTGATAAGGAATGCCAGGGATGCCTGGCTGGCTCAGTCGGTAGAGCATGCGACTCTTGATCTTGGGGTCCTGAGTTTGAGCCCTATGTTGGGTGTAGAGATTACTTTTAAAAAATGTAGATGCCCAGGCCTGTTGAGGTGGGATAAGGCAGACGCTCAAAGACTGAGCCACCTAGGCGTCCCT
>NW_027782399.1:0-289 GCF_054177405.1 Leptonychotes weddellii | reverse complement strand
AACTGCTGTGCTATTTGAAATGTTTGTTTTTTTTAATAATTTTTATTCCTTCTTTCTTGCTCTCTCTGCCAATTCCTTTTTTTTTTTTAATTTTTTTTTTTAAAGATTTTATTTATTTATTTGAGAGAGAGAGAATGAGAGACAGAGAGCAGGAGAGGGAGGAGGGTCAGAGGGAGAAGCAGACTCCCCGCTGAGCAGGGAGCCCGATGCGGGACTCGATCCCAGGACTCCAGGATCATGACCTGAGCCGAAGGCAGTCGCTTAACCAACTGAGCCACCCAGGCGCCCT
>NW_027782398.1:0-289 GCF_054177405.1 Leptonychotes weddellii | reverse complement strand
GGAGCACTGGGTGTTATGCACAAACAATGAATCATGGAACACTTCATCTAGAACTAATGATGTAATGTATGGGGATTAACATAAGAATAAAAAAAAAAATCTCATGCTATTTCAATGCTAGCATACCATGAGTGTTTTTGTTTTTTGTTTTTTGGTTTTTTTGCATACAGAATGTTGTAAATACTATATACAACTTGATGAGTTTGGAAATAAATATATGTCTGTGAAATGATCACCATAATCTATGTTATAAACCTGTCCATTATATCCAAAAGTTTATTTCTGCTCC
>NW_027782397.1:0-289 GCF_054177405.1 Leptonychotes weddellii | reverse complement strand
GGAAGCAGGAGCGGCTCTGCCTACAGAGCAGCTGGGACGCCTCCCTCAGGGCCCAGGGGACCAGGAGGCCGTGAGCATCAGGGACCCGCGTGCGGTCACCATGCACCAGGCCTTGGCTTGAGCACTGACCCGGATCTGGACGTGGGGGCAGCACAAAGCGCAGGGTCGGGTGGCTGCCTGGGCAGAGCCGGGCCCCAGATTGATGGAGGACACTGAAGGGCCAGCGACCCTTGCAGGAGCCCTCCCCTATCACAATCCTCGCTGACCCCCAACCGCAGGAGGAGGGGTC
>NW_027782396.1:0-289 GCF_054177405.1 Leptonychotes weddellii | reverse complement strand
GAAGGAAAGGTCAAGTGAACAGTCAAGAGTGAGAGGACGTAAGTCTCCAAGTGCAGAAATAGTACAGGGTAAGAGCAAAAAGGAACTGTGATCTGTATTGGCACGTCCTGACCACACAAAGGGATTTCGACATCTTTTGGCAGATAATGTGGCACCATTAAAAGGTTTTCAAAGAAGGAGCACCTGGGCAGCACAATTGGTTAAGCAACTGACTCTTGGTTTCAGCTCAGTCACGATCTCAGCGTGGTGAGATCAAGCCCCTTGTCAGGCTCAGTGCTCAGCACTGAGT
>NW_027782395.1:0-289 GCF_054177405.1 Leptonychotes weddellii | reverse complement strand
CCTAGGCTGACAGGTGTTGGTGGGCCCGCGGGGGTGGTGCTACGTTCTGCTACGGGGCAAGCCCAGGTGCACGGGCACCGCGTGAGGGCGTCTAACCAGGAAGGGGCAGGGGAGAGGTCTGAGAAGCACCGGGTGCCACAGGGAGCATGGGACGCCCCGGGCCTCCCCAGAGCACAAACCTCTTTGTACCTGAACACCATTCACAGGGTGCTCCGCAAACTCAGCTCTAAGGAAATCTCCCTCGGGCACCTCCTCCCAGACAGACTGCCGGGGCCCCCGTAGGCCCCAG
>NW_027782394.1:0-289 GCF_054177405.1 Leptonychotes weddellii | reverse complement strand
TGCTTTACTGTTGTATTTGACCTTTTTTGTCTAAGAAGCAACAGGGGACTAAGGGTTAAGGCCTCATGAGGCCTTAGAACCAGACTATCCGGCTCTACCACTTACTAGCTGTATGACATTGGGCAAGTTGCTTACCCTGCTTGTTTCTCTATAGTTAAGACTGGGGTGATGATAGCACCTTATTTCAAAGGGTTTTTATGAGGGTAAATGAAATAATATGTAGAAACAAGAGAGTTTTAAATTTGCATCTGGGCCACCATTTTTAAATTTTAATGTAACACATATAAAA
>NW_027782393.1:0-289 GCF_054177405.1 Leptonychotes weddellii | reverse complement strand
TGCATGGAGCACTGGGTGTTATACGAAAACCATGGATCGTGGATCACCACATCAAAAACCAATGATGTATTATATGGTGACTAATGTAACATAATAAAATTAAAAACAAAAACAAACACAAAAAACCCAGTGTGTGTATTTTCATGCACTTAATTTCTATATTTGCTTCAGTACCCCTATCAAGGGGCTCACATTTATTTGTTTCTTGATACCTTAATTCCATTGCCTGTGTAAAAGGGGAATATTGTTAAAATATCAAAAAGATATAATTTTTATGTCCTTGTGGTCA
>NW_027782392.1:0-289 GCF_054177405.1 Leptonychotes weddellii | reverse complement strand
AACTTGGAGGGTCACCACAGCCCAAAATCTGGCCCTTGGTATGTCTACAACCCATTTTTATCCTTATACCTAGAAATGATCAAATTCTTGGAGAATAACTCATGCCAACTAAAATAACAACAACAAAAAGAATTTTAAATTAGAGCAATCCCTATCAAAATACCACCAACTTTTTTCAAAGATATGGAATAAATAATCCAAAAATTTGTATGGAACAAGACCCCGAATAGCAGAGGAATATTGAAAAAGAAAAGCAAAGCTGGTGGCATCACAATTCCAGACTTCAAGC
>NW_027782391.1:0-289 GCF_054177405.1 Leptonychotes weddellii | reverse complement strand
AACAAACTGAGGGTTCTAGAGGGGACTGGGGTGGGAGGATGGGTTAGGCTGGTAATGGGTATTGAGGAGGGCACGTTCTGCATGGAGCAGTGGGTGTTACGCACAAACAATGGATCATGGAACACTACATCTAAAACTAATGATGTAATGTATGGGGATTAACATAACAATAAAAATTTTTTTTAAAAAAAGAATATAATAGGTCCTCTAATCTTAATGTTTTTAATACCTTATTCCAAGTGAATACACTATTGTTGAGAAAGTTTTTTTTATTATTATTAGGCATTGT
>NW_027782390.1:0-3501 GCF_054177405.1 Leptonychotes weddellii | reverse complement strand
GTCTTCTTTGGAAAAATGTCTGTTCATGTCTTCTGCCCATTTCTTGATTGGATTCTTTGTTCTTTGGGTGTTGAGTTTGACGAGGTCTTTCTTGATCGGGCCTCCCTCTATGCTGCCTCTCCCCCAGCCAGGTGTGGGCTCTCCGCAGGCTCCATGTCCCCTCATCCCCCTGAGGTGGGGAGCCCACCTCCCTCGCCCCCTGCTCCGCTCCCCTTCCCCACCCAGTGAATTCCCACTCCACCGCCACCACCTCCCAATGTCTTCCCTGAACCTTCCCCAAGTCAGCAGGCAAGGAAAGCCTCGCTCTGCAGCCAGCCCCGGGCCCTTCCCTCTGTCCCAGCACCGTTGGTGGGCCTGTCTGTCCCCTCCAGGCCAAAGGCTCAGGGCCTTGCACGTGAAGCCCCAGGGCGGCACGGGGAGCAGAGCCAGTGGCAGGAGCATCCTGTGTGCCCCGGGCTCCATGCTGTTGTCCCAGCAACCCAGTGTGGGTCACCCATCCCTGCTCTGCAGAGGAGGAAGCCACACCTTGAAGACGGCAGGGTCTGGAGCTAGGGGACCAGGACACCTGAACGGATGTCCCAGCCATCCTCCAGAGGCCGGGTTCCTCCTCGGGGCCAGGAGGACCCACCCCAGCTAGCTGATGTCAGCAGGGCCTGTGCCAAGACCACCCGTCAGGGGCCATCCTGCCAGGTGTGTTTCACAAAGTCACCTGAGAAGTGAGACACGTTTCCAGACCCGGAGGAAGGCGCCGGGTTGCCAACCGAGGCGAACAGCGCCAAGGACCCGCCTGGTCCACACACACCCACGGCTCGGGGACAGCCTCTGCCAGGAGCCAGATGTGGTAGACGGGACCCGCTCCGACCATCCCTCCCCGAGGTTCCCAGTCAACGTGCTGGGTGATGGTGGGATGCGGGCCGCCGGGCAGCCTCCCTGGCAGCTGGCCCACCTCGTACCATTCACAGGTGCCATTTACAACAAACTGGGGCCCAGACGGCAGCCAGGGATCTGAGGGTGTTTCTTATGAATTCGTAATGGAGCCCTGTCAGTGTGGGGGACTTCTTTGAAAAGATAGTCACAAGGGAGTACAGAGGCTCCCTCTTCACGAAGGAGAAGGCCCCGGATTGCTCTTGGGAGTCTGAAGTTGTTCTGGGAATCCCGAAGATGGACCAGCAGGTGCGGGGCACGAGGGTGGGGTCGGCGGAAAAGGAGGCTTGAGGAGACACGGCGCGGGCGTGGACCGGTCACCTTTCCCTTCCAAGCTCATCTGCCCTGCAGACCCCAGCCTGGGGCTACCAGCCAACGTCCCCAGGTCTCCAGCCTTTGCCTCAGCTGTGCCCCTGCCTAGAAATCTCTTTCCCTTGATCCTTCCAGGCCTGGCGTCCACCCTCAGTCGGGCTCAGCTCGCGTGGGGCCTCCTCGGAGAGCCTCCCGACACCACTAAAACAGCACCTCCATTCCCTCCACCCTCTGCCACCTGCTTTGTCGGCCTCCTCCCTCTGACATGGCCTTTCTCCACGCATGCAGTGTTTTCAGAGACCCCACGAGGGGCCGCACACTGTCATGGGCTCTGGGAATGAAACGGGGCCACCTGGACCAGCATCAAGTCTTCCCTATTGTACTGGTCTGTCTGTCTCCCATGGGGACATGAGCTCCGAGTGGCAGGGGCTTTGTGTTCACATGCTCAGTCCCGACAGTTCTTCCACGGGTCCCTCCCGCCCCACACCGGGGATCCCCAGTCATAGGGTCGAGACCATGACAAAAGCTACCAGGGTCTCCCTCCCAAAGCAGCCTGTGGCTCCTCTCAGCCCCAGGGCAGAGCCAACCTGCCCTTGGCAGCCAATGCCTCTAAGGAGTCCCTGTGCACCTGTCCAGCCTCATTTCACCTGCCCTCCTGCTTCCACTGCCCTCAGGACTCAGGACGGCCCCCAACACTCCTGCCTTCTTGCTCACGCTCATGCTGCTCCTTCTACCCGCGATCCCCTTCCTGCAAACCTAACCAGACTTAGCTCAAATGCTACCTACCAATGGTGATCTCGGAGACCCACGCAGGCAGGACTACTTAAAAACACCCAGCTGCCATTTAATCTGCACCTAAAATAATCACATCTGCCCTGAATTCCCCAGGGATGGATCTGCAGCCTCATGTCAGTCCAGAGAGGTTGGGGCTTGTGCCCAGAGCCACAGAGCCCTGACTGGTGAGCTGCAATCCTGCAGGCTGTGTGCTCCTAGCCTCACACTCTGCCCTGGCTCCCTGCCTGGATGCCTCCTGCTCTGCATCTCTCCAACAGCCCTGATCACACCCCGTCTATGCCCATCGGCCAGTGTCCGCTCTTTCCCGGCCACAGCTGTAAGCCCCTTGAGGGCTGCACCCTTTCTTAGACTCCTTTTAAACCCCAAACTGCCCAGTCCAGGGGCCAGGACAGAGCACATGTGCCAATGAATAGGATCCCCTAAGGGGGCTAGAACACGGGAGGCCTCCTACCTATGCTAGAGCTCTTCTTCTTTATTTTCTCCTATAACAAGGCTGGGGTGGGAAGGGGGGATGGGTAGATGGGTGGACAGGTGAACAGATGGTGGATGGACAGAGGGGTGCATTGCTGGATGGACAGACATGGTAACTTGCTGTGTGACCCTGAGCAGGTCTCTTAGCCAATCTGAGCCCCATTTACTTTTCTGGGGGAAAGAGGAGATAAGGCTCAAGGAGCAGAAGGAATGTTTCTTCCTTGGCCACGAACCCGCCTGGGGAAGACTGGACTCCCTGGTCCCGTGACTTCAGCACATTTGTCTGCCTCCTTTGTGACCTCTGACCTCCTCTTTTTTCTTTTCAATATGGCTGACCATGAGAACCCACTGTCTGATAACAGACGCCTCCCTCTTTCTGGTGACAAATTCCTGCAGTGGCTCTAATCTCACCTCCCCATGAGATGCCAGGTGGGAGACTGTTTTTAAACAGCCCTGTAATGAGAAAGAATGAAATCCCTTGTGGGGTTCTCAGCCTTGGCTGCAAATTGGAATCACCTGGGGAGCTTTTCGATCGACACAGGGGCCCCACTGTAATCCAATTTAATCAGAATCTCTGGAGTGGGGTCCAGACTCATGATTTTCACAGCACTCCAAGAGACTCATGTGCCGCCAGGACTGGGGACCAGTCAGCCAGAGACTTAGAAGCACTCAGTGGTTGGGAAAAAGCTACAGACTCAACAGGCATTGCAAGGGCAGGGATCTGAAAAAGCAGGATTCCCTTTGGAGGTTCTTATCTGTTACCTCCTGCTCTCAGTCAGCCAGGGAGCACAAGGGAAGAAAAATGAACAACACAGCTTAGAACCAGGGTCTGCACCAAGCCAACCGTGGGCTCTCAGAGCACAGAATTTCTTGGAGAAACAAACAGTTGTCTATGAGATTAATCATATAATCTCTGTCTCTGTCATTTTATATTTGACCCTTCTATGACCTTCATTATCATCACCATCATCACCACCACCACCACCATCACCATCATCA
>NW_027782389.1:0-289 GCF_054177405.1 Leptonychotes weddellii | reverse complement strand
ACCCATCCCAGATGGGAACATTTATATAATATTATTGTTTGGGCCTTGTCATAAAACTTAAAACAGGACAGAAGGACATAAAATAAAGTCTCTTTAACCTCTCCATCAATCCCTTGAGGCACAGCAAGTAGCCTATTGGAATTAGTTCATTTGTATCATATTAATGAGGCTTGATACTTGAACATCTGCATTTTTTTTTTTTAAAGATTTTATTTATTTATTTGAGAGAGAGGATGAGAGGAGAGAGAGAGCACATGAGAGGGGGGAGGGTCAGAGGGAGAAGCAGACT
>NW_027782388.1:0-289 GCF_054177405.1 Leptonychotes weddellii | reverse complement strand
TGAGGAAATAAACCATTAACAAATAGTCAGAAGGGGAGTAGCTTGGAGCATCAAAATAACATTAGCAAAAAAATTTGGATAACCGTGGTATCCTTAGTGATTTGAGAAATACCTCAAGGGATTTTTATTTTTTAGAACTTAAAAGATACTGAATGTAATACGTTGGTTAAAAAATTATCCTTTTTAACTGGAGGGTATTATGTTGAGTGAAATAAGTCAAACAGAGAAAGACGTATCATATGATCTCACTGATATGAGGAATTCTTAATCGCAGGAAACAAACTGAGTG
>NW_027782387.1:0-289 GCF_054177405.1 Leptonychotes weddellii | reverse complement strand
GGCCAGGGCGGCGGGGCTGCCTCCTCCATCTGGATGGGAGTCGGTTTGGGCCTTCAGCATCCCTCTGCCCCTAGGTCAGCTTCATTCACGTGTCAGCCCCTCACTTGTGTCCCCTCAGTGCTAGGTCTGTGCTGCTGCTAGGAATTGGGGGCTCAGAGATGGCCTCGAGAGGCTCATGGTCCCAGAAACCCCCATCCCCCTGCCCCCCACAACCGCAGCTTCCTGTGGGCAGGGAGATATGGGTGGCACAGTCTTGGCATCTCAGCCTGGGCAGTGTTCCTGCCAAGCC
>NW_027782386.1:0-289 GCF_054177405.1 Leptonychotes weddellii | reverse complement strand
CACATCAGTTATCCCACTGTCTGAGCCATTCTTATAAAAGAGAGCCTGAACCTAATAAGAGCTCAGAGAATATTAACAACTATTTGTAAATTTGCACTTAGTGTACTAGTGTTTTCTCATTTAAGGGTAAGAAATTGCTATGAATTAACAACACTAACAATATTATTTTGGCGGGGGTGGGGAGGGTGGAGAGGGAGAGAGAGAATCTCAAGCAGACTCCCTGCTGAGCATAGAGCCCAATGCGGGGCTCAATCTCACAACCCTGAGATCATGACCTGAGCCGAAATCA
>NW_027782385.1:0-289 GCF_054177405.1 Leptonychotes weddellii | reverse complement strand
AAAAAAAAAATCTATGAGGCAGGGCTTCCTGGAAAATGTTAGGTAAATGCTGTAACTCTGGGGTATTAAATGAAGATGTCTCACAATTATAGCCTCCTTTATGATGTAAATAAAAAGTATATATGCTATGTGAAGTAACCCTGGGGACTTCACTTGTAGAGATTTCGTCTATTATTCCCACGTCACACATGCAAAGATAGGACTAGGGGAACTATCCTTAATGTCCTAGGCATATTCTGCTTTGTTTGAATCTCTTGTCTCTTTCCTTAAAATTATTTGTAAAATGTAA
>NW_027782384.1:0-289 GCF_054177405.1 Leptonychotes weddellii | reverse complement strand
CAGTGAAATGTTATCTAGATGAAAGCAGAGATTGTTTGTTTTCCCAACTGATAGAGCCACACCTAGAATCCTGACTTATTTTAAGAGGGGCTGACAAATAAGTACATCAACCCCAGATTAAGAATTTTTCTTCAATAATTTCCTTTAAATTCCCACAGAAATTTATGGTTTTAAATTGATTTATCCATCAGGGTAAAATATATAAACAATAATTCAAGTCTACCAATGAATTTGGTGAATGAATTGATTACAGATGTAATTCCTTAGAGTTAAATTATAAATGAACTAT
>NW_027782383.1:0-289 GCF_054177405.1 Leptonychotes weddellii | reverse complement strand
ACTTCCCCAGAGTCACAGAGCTAGGAAGCATGGCAGCTAAGATTTCAAAGACCAGGGTCCCAGGTCATCTTTTGTGAACCTGGGACCTTTGGAGATTTGGCCCCAGCATCCTGGGCAGGCCTTGTAAGAGGAGCTCTCCCTGCCTGAGAGTAGGGGTGGGGAAAAGACTTTGGAGAAGCAGGTCCCTCCTCCATCCTCCCAGCTCCAGGCTCAGGATTCTGATCCAGCCTCACCTTTCCCCGGCAGCCTAGACCTCATATGCTCTTATGGAACTCTGTGTTTCCTGCTC
>NW_027782382.1:0-289 GCF_054177405.1 Leptonychotes weddellii | reverse complement strand
CCCACTTCCAAGGGGTTTGAGTTAATAGAAGGTTCGTTGTCTCTGGATTACCCCTAGGAGGAAGGCAGAAGAACCAAAAATGTATCCACCTTCTCCACTCAAGACGGATTATTTTTTTCTACCTTCACAATGGAAAACATACCATTAAACTCACTTTATTAATAAAATGTGTCATCACAGTGAGACCTCCATTTTGCCCTCACCAAATGCATCAGTGAGGGCCCTAGCAGAAAACAGAACCAGTAGTGTGTGTGTGTGTGTGTGTGTGTGTGTGTGTGTGTGTGTGTGT
>NW_027782381.1:0-289 GCF_054177405.1 Leptonychotes weddellii | reverse complement strand
CCCCAGTCCCTGCCAACCACGATTCTACTTTTGTCTCTATGATTTTGATGACTCTAAGTACCTATTATGTAAGTGGAATCATACAGTACTTGTCCTTTGTGATTGGTTTATTTCATTCAGTATAATGTCCTCAAGATTCATCTATGTTGTAGCAAATGTCAGAAGTTTCTTCCTTTTTAAGGCTGAATAACATTCCATCATGTGGATAGATCACATTTTGCTTATTCATCTACTGATGGACACTTGAGGGCACGAGCATTCCAGTTTTTCCACATCCTCGCCAACACTC
>NW_027782380.1:0-289 GCF_054177405.1 Leptonychotes weddellii | reverse complement strand
TATCAAATATCCAAAAACAAGTCAATGAGGTAAAAAAAAGGGAACAGCCTATGTGATTGCCAAAGTACTCGATGAGTCAGTTTAATAAGTTGTCTTCATCAACAAACTTTTTAACTGAATTATCTGAAATTTTAAATACTCTAATTTCAACAGAAATTAGCACTTACATCTAAACAACAAAAATTTATAAATTATACTGTATACCCAAGCTTACATATATAAATTACTTGGCTTGATTATGTCTCTTTTTTTGCCACTGGTCTCTAACGGCAGAAAAGAATTCAAAGGA
>NW_027782379.1:0-3501 GCF_054177405.1 Leptonychotes weddellii | reverse complement strand
AAAAAAAAAAAAAAAAAAAAGGCCAAGTAGCTCAGGCAGAAAGCTGGGGAGTGTCCCAGTTAGGGGACTCCTTGGTGCTCCATGCTGGAGAGAAGCTCCCAGGGAAGAAGCCGTCCCAGGCAACTAATCGTCCACACACTTCTAAGCCTCGTCCACCTGAGTGTGTGAAAGAATCACTTCCTGTAGCGGAAGGGCTTTTAGGGCGCAGGTTCAGGCAGTCCAGGGCGGGGCCTGAGAGTCTGCATTTCTCACCTCTCCCAGCTGATGCTGCTGTGGCTGCCCCTGAACCACACTCAGCAGCAAGGACAGAGAGCTTCCCTGACCAGTGGTCCAGACGGCTTCTCCTAGTCCCCTTACGGTCAGAGAACATTCAAGATCAACATTTACTGGAAACATTTTCCGGTAGACCTACTTTAGAGGTAGACCTACTCCTTACAGACCCTTCTGGAAGCCCAGGGATCCGTGTCTGTCTTCTTCTGAGATGGCCCCTCACACCCCTCACTGTCCCCGCCAAGGCTGCCAGGCCCTGGACAGAACACCCCCAGTGTCTCCACTCTTCGTCTTAGGACAGTGTTCTACTCTCCTGGCCATTTAGATCCCTCTAGATCCCTCTTGAAATGAACCAAGAAATGGATAATCCAGAAGTGATCTGACCTGTGTGAAGCCGATGTAGAGGACCCACCCCCTACCTCTCCTTCTGGATACTTCCCTCCTTGAAACACCTCCCCACTCTGTGGCCTGTAAGCCCTGCCAGGGTCTTGTGCCCTTCTGGGCAAGATCTACCTCCCTCACTGCCCTCCTCTGCCTCCCACTGCTGCTCTTTCCATAACGGGGGTGGGTCCTCACACTTCTTGACACTCAGCCTCCATGTCGAGGTATTGGGTGTAACTGGGGCTGGGATCCTCTACACCGTATCTCCTCTGCGTGTTCTAAAAATGCCAGCCACTGGTCCAATTTTATAGAAGAAGTAGATGAGAACCTTGCACTATGGCTCCTGGAGGTTCAAGCTTTATCTTTGCTTCAGGCAATGACCTGGAGGAAATAAATGTGCTCATAAAAGGGACTTACACAGCTCTCTGCTTTGCTAGCAGATTGGGCCATATTATTCCAGCTGGAATTGTCCCTTGTAATAGCCCCATCTGTCTGTTGTTAGCAGGCACTGGGGAAGAGGTGTGAATATCAGGCTCCTAGAACTGGATGCCCTTGGGAGGCTGTCTCTTTACCAGGCCAACTGCTGATCTGTCTATTCTGATGTGCTTCTCATAGCACCTGGAATCACCCTGGCTGGCAGGACTTCAGTATTCAGAAGTCCTGTGATAAAGTGATAGGACTGTGAGGAGAGTTTTAAAAGAACCAGCTGCCAACAAATGAGAGGCACATGTCATCCCAGTCAGCTTTATGGATCTGGAAGCAGCAGAGAGGATTTTCAAAACATGATAAAATTAAAAATTCCTGTATTGGGACACCTGGGTGGCTCATTTGGTTAAGTATCCAGCTCTTGTTTTTGGCTCAGGTTCTGATCTCAGGCTCTGCGCTCAGCGGGGAGTCTGCTTAAGACTCTCTCCCTTTCCCTCTGCCCCTCCCTCCCTCCTTCCTACTCTCTCTGTCTCTAAAATAAATAAATCTTTTTTAAAAATTCCTATATTTCCATTAACACTCAAAATGTGCTATCAGAAGGTAAAAGGTACACATAGTATTTGTTGTATTAGTAAGGGCTAGTCTCCAGGCTGGGGATGAAATAAGACAGTGGGTACCACTTTTTTTGTAATCCTCTTTCAGAAGATTCACTGCAGCTTAAACTGGTTCAGATGAACAGATGGTGTGGTCCTGGACCCACTGGTCACACTTCTTAGAAGTGACAGAGTTGGGGCACCTGGGTGGCTCAGTCGCTTAAGCGTCTGCCTTTGGCTCAGGTCATGATCCCAGGGTCCTGCTCAGCGGGGAGCCTGCTTCTCCCTCTGCCAGCCGTTCCCCTGCTTGTGCTCTCTCTCTCTCTCTCTTTCTGTTAAATAAATAAATTAAATATTTAATAAAAAAATAAGTGTCAGGAGTCACCAAGTCCACTACTTGATAAATTGGGGTTCTCTGAGATAGTGTAAGTGCATAACTCATTGTAAAGACCCAAGAAACTGTGGCAGGGGTGGGGGGTGCTGCATAGCAGGATTAATATCTGCTAGCTCATCACAAAATCTGCTTATAGAAACTGTCTCACCCCCTGTCAGGAGACAGAAAGTGCATGCCCTGCAAGAGCCAACCTGTTGAGAAAGAAATTGGCACTTCTTGGGATCAGAAATACAAATTCTGGAATGTCTGCAAACTAACAATTATCCCCACTTCTTACCCTTAACTTTTTAAGGATATTTATGTTTGGACCACATGAAGAGAATTTCTCTGTGGTGCAAAGAAAAGGCAAGAAGAAATGATTCAATACTCAGGTAGTACATGGAAGGAAGAGTGACTCACTTCTTGTATGCTTTCATCCCTAGTGTTTTCACTAGCTTGATCAGGAAGATGTGGCACCTCTATTTTACAGATCATGAACTTGAGGTTCCAGACAGTGGTTTTCCATCTTAGCTGCATATTAGAATCACATATAAAACTTACAATCACATATAAAATACTTAATAAAATCCCTGATGCTTAGAACATCAGAGGACCCAAGCATCAGGAATCTTAAAGCCCCTAAGTGAGCCTCCAAGGACAGCCGGACCCCAGGGCATGGGTGACTTGCCCAAGGTCACACAGCTAGGAGAGACAGACCAAACTTGAACTCTAAATCCTGTACTTTTTCCATTCTACCATAATAACTAACTTGTATCTTTTTGTCATTGTTGATTAAATTACCTAAATCAGAAGCAGAAATGCCAGTTTTTTATTAAAATCAATTTTTGTCAATTTTACTCTGGAAAATAAATACTGAACCTCAGTTGGCGACATGCATGCTGCAGTGTTTAGGGGGAGTATACTGATGTCTGCAGCTTACTTTGAAATGCATCCAAACGAAGGTTAGATGAAGTGATGGATGGATAGAAGAATGAACAAATTGGTAAATGTATCATAAAGTCAGTATAGTAGTGACACTAATGGTAGAATCTGAGTGAAGGATGTGTAAATTCTCTATATACTTATTTTTACTGTCGTACATTTTATCTGCTGGAGTGCATGTTGATGCAAGAAATAAGAAAGCTGTTGTCTCTGTACCACTTATTCACTAATCCACTTTTAACCTTCTGTTTCACAATTATCATACACCAATCCCAGCGTCGTATTTCATTTCCGGAGTTTGTGTTGACAGGCCAATGTGTTTTCGTGGTTGAGTTAATTTACTGCACAAATGGTGGCAACGTTGCTCTGAAAAAGAAATGGGCTGTCGCATTCACATTTAAATGTTAAGTGTGTAAGTCTAACAGGTGTAGAGGAAAACATAGGAAATCTCTGTAACCTAGAGTTAGGTGAAGAGTTTTTAGATGTGAAATTAGAAGCACAATCCCTAAGGGAAAG
>NW_027782378.1:0-289 GCF_054177405.1 Leptonychotes weddellii | reverse complement strand
TAGCAATGGTTCTAATAAAGTGGAAGAAGACAGTGCTATCTGACCATTTTTTGCTTCTCATTCAAGGAAATCTAGAGGGTAAAGGTACCGAGGTGGTCCTGAATCTTCCGTGATAATTGGTCCTGACTACCAAGGAGGACTAGGTTGCTACTACACAATGAAGTTCGTCTGGAATGCAGAGGTCCCCTGGCCTGTTTCTCATTATTCATGGGACCTTGTGATTAAAATCAATGAATAACAGCAACAATCCAATAGGAAAAATGTTAACGGCTCAGACTTTCCAGAAATT
>NW_027782377.1:0-289 GCF_054177405.1 Leptonychotes weddellii | reverse complement strand
TATATACAATGGAAGATTACTCAGCCATCAGAAAAGATGAGTACCCAACTTTTGCATCAATATGGATGGGACTGGAGGAGATTATGTTAAGTGAAATAAGTCAAGCAGAGAAAGTCAATTATCATATGGTTTCACTTATTTGTGGAACATAAGGAATAGCATGGAGGACATTAGGAGAAGGAAGGGGAAAATGAAGGGGAGGGATTGGAGGGAGAGACGAACCATGAGAGACTATGGACTCCGAGAAACAAACTGAGGGTTTCAGAAGGGAGGGGGGTGGAGGATGGGG
>NW_027782376.1:0-289 GCF_054177405.1 Leptonychotes weddellii | reverse complement strand
AAACCATTATGTGATGGATTCTTTTGTTTTGACTTACTTTATCCAAATGGTAAGACACTGTACACTCTGATCTGCATTTTTTTTTACTGAGCAATTGTGAAAGTGTTTTTTTTTTTTTTAAGTAGGCTCTACACCCAATATGGGGCTTGAACTCACAACCCCAAATTCAAGAGTAGTATGCTCTACCAATGGAGCCAGGTGCCCCTGTGAACGTGTTTTAATGTTTGCAATTATTCATTCTTCCCCTGTAGATGGAATGTATGAGAAATCCATGTTCATTGTTATAACC
>NW_027782375.1:0-289 GCF_054177405.1 Leptonychotes weddellii | reverse complement strand
CAGTGTACCAAACGTGGCAGCTCAATTACATATAGATTGGGACCAAATTAATCCTTTCTGATAACTTTATCTACTTGGTCTATACCGAAAATGGCTGGCTGGAAAATCATCTCCGAATTTCTTTCCAAATATAAAGTTGGCAGATTTCATCTACTCTCTCTTTATATATATTTTTTTATCCTTGAAGGAAAGAAAGATCTTAGAATGTGCATTTTTTTGTGTGAGTGAACTGCTTCTGCTTCAACGAAACCCAAACTTTTTAATAATGTTAAATATTGTCATATTTTTA
>NW_027782374.1:0-289 GCF_054177405.1 Leptonychotes weddellii | reverse complement strand
GCTCAGGTCATGATCCTGGAGTCCCGGGATCGAGTCCCGCATCGGGCTCCCTGCTCGGCGGGGAGTCTGCTTCTCCCTCTGACCCTCCCCCCTCTCATGCTCTCTCTCTCTATCTCATTCTCTCTCTCAAATAAATAAATAAAATCTTTAAAAAAAAAAAAACATATGGGAATGCTGATTGTATAAGGTGAACTTTAAATCTGCAGAATCTCCGAGAATGAAACAGTACAGTAGTTGCCATCCAAGGAGCAGTTGAAGGTCAGGCTTTGAGGTGCATTAATTCTTTCAA
>NW_027782373.1:0-289 GCF_054177405.1 Leptonychotes weddellii | reverse complement strand
GAGGACAGATAATATGGCAATTCCTCAAAATATTAAAAATAGAATTACCATATGATCCAGCAATCCCACTTCTGAGTATATACCCAAAAGAATTGAAAGCAGGGTCTCAAAGAGATATTTAAACACCCAGGTTCATGGCAGCAGTCCTGACAATACATGTCATAAATATGGCAGTATAACAATACAGGTTATAAATATGGCCAATGGGATGCTAAAATTACAGCAGAGAGCTTCCCTAATTTGAGGAAGGAAACAGGCATCAAAATCCAGGAAGCACAGAGAACCCCTC
>NW_027782372.1:0-289 GCF_054177405.1 Leptonychotes weddellii | reverse complement strand
TTTACACTCTATAATGCCACTTCTTGGGTGTTGAACAATATGACTCACCCTCAGTTCTTCAGATAACCCAAACCAAAAATATGAATTTGTTGACTAACTAAATTGAGGAATCCAAGGATGGCCTACCTTCAGGCATGGAAGGATTCCAGAGCACAGATAACCCCATCACAGCTCTGTTTCTCTCCCTTCCTCTCTTGGCCTTTTCTCCGTTTGACTTCTTTCTCAAATGGGCTTTCCTCTGAGTGTCATGATGGCATCCCCTCTGTCTGCTTAGCTCAGGGCTCTGTGT
>NW_027782371.1:0-289 GCF_054177405.1 Leptonychotes weddellii | reverse complement strand
AAAAAAACTGTGTGGTATATTAGCCTAGAACTGACTCTCAGTAGAGTTCAGGAAGTCTCTATCACTTGCATCAATTAAAAGTGACAGTCTCGGGAGCCTGGGTGGCTCAGTTGGTTAAGCGACTGCCTTCGGCTCAGGTCATAATCCTGGAGTCCCTGGATCGAGTCCCGCATCGGGCTTCCTGCTCGGCAGGGAGTCTGCTTCTCCCTCTGACCCTCCCCTCTCTCATGTGCTCTTTCTCATTCTCTCTCTCTCAAATAAATAATTAAAAATCTTTAAAAAAAAAAAA
>NW_027782370.1:0-289 GCF_054177405.1 Leptonychotes weddellii | reverse complement strand
TTGTTAGCTGGGAGCTAAAACACTTGCAACCTAGGCCCCCAAGGGTATTTTTAGATTTAATTGGGTATAGGAAACCCTGGAAATACTCCCTCTTACCCAAACAGCATACAACCAATCAATCTGTCGGTGCCCCTTTACATAGAATTAAAATATGTATTTTTTTTTTTATTTTGTAGCATTTAGGTACACATTCTAAGCAATGCTTAATGACCTTGGTTTTCTAGCTGGTTCAAAATCTTGATAGGTATAGGCCAAATTTTGACCAAACATCCGTATAAAAGGTATTTTT
>NW_027782369.1:0-289 GCF_054177405.1 Leptonychotes weddellii | reverse complement strand
AGATGGACTCTGAAAAACAAACTGAGGGTTCTAGAGGGGAGGGGGGTGGGAGGATGGGTTGGCCTGGTGGTGGGTGTTGAGGAGGGCACATTCTGCATGGAGCACTGGGTGTTGTGCACGAACAATGAATCATGGAACACTTCATCTAGAACAAATGATGTAATGTATGGGGATTAACATAAGAATAAAAAAATAAAAAAAATAAAAATAATAAAAAAAAAAAAGGTAGTTTGGTTCTATAGTTTGACTGCAATGATGGTTTCACTGATAGATGCAATTATCAAAATTA
>NW_027782368.1:0-3501 GCF_054177405.1 Leptonychotes weddellii | reverse complement strand
GGGGGGAGGAGCGCATCATGGGCAGCCAGCCAAAGCTGGGGCACTTGAAGTCACCGGTATTTGATTCTTTTCTCTTTTTTTAATGGTTTTCATCACTGTTTGTCTTTCACCCCATTTCCCCATTAGGGGGCGGGTTCCTTGAGGGCAAATACAATATCACTGCTGTCTTCCCACAGCTGCCAGTTGCAGTATTAGGCTCACAGTGGGCGTTCCATAAACGCTACTGTCCAACATTCAACACTCAGGCAACACCACCATCCCCGCTCACACCAGACACTGGGAAAATAGGTCATCTGTTTGGCAAAGGCAACAGGATTCATCAGGACAGGATCTATGAGTGGCGTAAATTAAGAACAACAACAACAATGGAAAAAAAACAACACACATCAAACTCAGCCTTTTGGAAAAATGACATCTCTGTTGTAAAGATGCCAGCATGTCTGAAAATGGCTAAAACCTGGGGATTTTCCAGAGATTAGTCATGTGGCTTCAATAATTAGAACTGAAGGCCCAGGAGGAGATTGCCCCCAGTGAAACACGAGCAGGTTCCAGGGTAAGTTTAGTCATGTGTAAAAAGGAGAAGCCCCTCAGACTGACAGCAAGGAATTAAAAGAAGGAGGAAATCAAGAAAGAACCTGCAACCCAGAGAGAATGCATGCGTTATGTGGGCTGGGCCTCGAGAAAGGGGTGCAGAAAACTCAGGCAATGTGGTGAATATATTTGCAATTTTATGGAAAGAATTCAGCGTACATTGAAGGCATTTGGGTATTTGTTTTAATAACATTCTAAGTGAAAGCCTTTTCTCAGGTAATAGAATTTCTTTCCGTTTTTATGAAGTCAAAATGAAAAATAAGCTCAAGCAAAAGAACCTAATTTCCTATAATAAGGTTTTGTTTTTAGTTACTTATAAATGCGAAATCATGGGGCCTCCAACACCAGAAGGCGTATGTGGATCGTGAAAATGAAATAAGAAAAATAAAACCTTAGAAACCCACTAATAAATATTGACCTTCCTTTTTCCCTCCCTTCAGCTCCTGCCTACAGCTTCACACGTGAGTGCCCACACACACACACACACTCTCTCTCGCATCCAGGGAGAAATAACAACACTGGCTTTCAGAGGCTGCGCGAGACAGACTGTGAACTGACCTGTTCTCTAGATAGAACACGTTTGTTCAATAAATTCATCACCTCTGGGTGGAAGTCCTTGGAATCCAACACTGCTGCCAAAAATGCCCATACTTAGAAGGGATCAGAAATACCTCGTGGTCCCATGTAGCCTGCCGGAGACTGAGCCGTGGGGGGCCCTTTGACAGGGCCATCAGAACTAGACGCCTTCCACTTTCCCAGCAAGGTCAAACTACTCCGTGAAAGGCTATGGTCCTATTGTAGGCCCTGGAAGTCAACAACACAGCTTCTCGATATCCGTTCCCTCAGTTGTTCTTGTTCCCAAAATAGCAAAGGTGTGACCCCCCACTTTCTATTTATACATATTTGAAACTGTCATCATGAGCTGTGAGCCATGTTCCTCTCATTTTTTGCATCTCTTTAGGACCTCCAGTCTGCCTATTTCTAGGATGAAACTAATTTTGCGCCCTCATCCTATGAAGCCAAATGCCTCCCTCTATATTAATTGCCATGCAGTCCTCCCTGCACCGGGAATAAATATCCGTTATGAAAAGTTGGCCAGATCTGTGGTCCCACGTAGCATCCTCTAGTCTTTCCTCATTCGCTTGGCTGGACAACCTCTTCCTCCTCAGCCTCCACTTGACCTCCTCCCTCCTAGAGGTTCTTCAGCCTCTACAGTGCACTCAGGCTTTGGACATGGTTCATACAGACATGAGGGAAAGGTATTCTTGACCCTCAGAAGCCTAGACTAAATCTTTATAACTTTTTCTACTTTTCCCTGATTTTATCTTTTATCCTTTTCTCTACATGGGGCCAATATTCATCTAGAACCACTTATTCAAATAAAAAGAACTGTTTGGAGTGACTTTTTAAAAACTCTTTGGAATCCAATTGCCCCTACAAAGGAGCCACTGGAAGGGCCGAATGGAATATCAATATTCTTGAGTGTGTACATTGATGTTAAATATACATAGAGTGCCACGGAGAGTGGCAGTTCATTGTCAGCCACGCCTGAGTTTGAATCCCAGCTCCACCAAGAACCTCAGGCACCATCATTGACCCTTCTTAGCTTCAATCACCTGATCTGAAAAAACCATGGAGATTATAGGAGCTATTTCAGTAATTTGATACAAGTATTAAATAAGTTCCTTTGCATCAAGTCTGTAGCAAAATGTTAGGAATGATATTATTATTATTATCATTATTATTTTCATTATTATTATCATCATCAGTAGTAGGAGCAGTATTGCTATCATCTGAAGTGAGAAGACTGGTTTCCAAACTAGCTTTGCGAACAACTTATTTTCCTACAATAGATCTTTGAATGTTATTTCTTCCTCTGTCATAGAGCATGAGGGTTGAGACTGTGGATTCCAGTTCTAATTCCTTCCCCTCCTCCATTTACTGGTTATACAATGTTGAGCAAGCTACTTAAGCACCTTGAGACTGAACTTCTTCATCTATAAAATGCAGGTGAAAATAGCACCTACTCCAAAGGGCCATTGTAATTATTACATAAGTTGATGCACGTAAAATGCTTAAAAGTGCTTGGCACATAGTAAGTGCTCAAGAAATGTTTTCAAAATCTGTAATAGGATGTATCGACAACCACCATGCAGGTCATGGAGAGGATCTGAGATACTATATAAAAAGTGCCCATACCATCACCCAGTCTCGTATAAGTGGTTCTTAAGCCAGTATATATCTTAAGAGTTACCTGGGGATATTTTAATAAAACTAATGCTTCAGTCTTGCCCCAGACCAATTACATCAGAATCTCTATGAGTGAGGCCAGGGCATTTTTAAAACTCCTCCATATGATTTTAACGTACAGACAAGGGCGAAAAATCACTTGTCTAGCAAGAGAAGTAAGTTGCTAAAAGGTGGTCATTATTACTCTCTAGACACATGTATCCAAACCTGCAAAAAAAAGCAGGTGGGGTGGAATGCTGCCTGATTTATAGAAAGATTAAGCACTTAATGAAAACATTCTGAAATTACTCTGCCTACACCCACACTCCGCCCGACCAAGAATTCATTACTAACCAGAAGCAGCTGCCAGACAACGGTAAGAACTTGACAAAATTAAAAGAAAGTCTTAGTAGCCACAACCAAACTAATGAGGCACACCTATGCCTTGTACAGTTCAGCTGTTTGCCGAATTGAATCGACCGCCTGATGTAAGCCAGTGGGGGAAAGACTGATTAGTAAATGATACTATGGCTTACTCTGGAAAACAGTATGGAGGTTCCTCAAAAAGTTGAAAATAGAGCTACCATATGATCCAGCAATTGCACTACTGGGTATTTACCCCAAAGATACAAAAGTAGGGATCCGAAAGGGTATGTGCACCCTGATGTTTATAGCAGCAAT
>NW_027782367.1:0-289 GCF_054177405.1 Leptonychotes weddellii | reverse complement strand
GGGGGAGGGTCAGAGGGAGAAGCAGACTCCCCGCCGAGCAGGGAGCCCGATGCGGGACTCGATCCCGGGACTCCAGGATCATGACCTGAACCGAAGGCAGTCGCTTAACCAACTGAGCCACCCAGGCGCCCCTCTTCATTCCTATTTCTGTTAGAATTGAAAACCTTCGATATTAAAACATGGACAAAAAAAAAAAAAATTTGGATGATCACAGCCTAGAGGGGGTCACCTGGACTTGGGCCTGATTTCATGTTTGGCAGAATCCTCTCAGTGACCGTGGGCCTGCTTT
>NW_027782366.1:0-289 GCF_054177405.1 Leptonychotes weddellii | reverse complement strand
AGGCACCCATGGTCTTTCTGTGACCCCGAGGTTCCTGAGACCACACTGTCCCAGTGACTGTTCTACTTCCTGCTTAGCCACCGGAGCAACGTCCCTCAGCGGAGCAGACTTCTAAAAGTTCTGAAATTGTGCTCCGCTGCTCTATCACTTGCAAGTAGCGGCTGATGGAGGCCCCCTCCCCACCGCTGTCTATCTTCCCATATATCGCCTCAGATTCACTTCTCTGCATGTCCTACTTTCCAGAAAATGGTCGCTTTTCTGTTCAGAGAGTTGCTGCCATTCTTTTCTT
>NW_027782365.1:0-289 GCF_054177405.1 Leptonychotes weddellii | reverse complement strand
TGCCACCTTCTCCTTAGAATCTGCCTTTCCCACCTCATTGTCTCTGGTCAAATCTAGTTTGTGCCTTTCTGCCCAGTTCCTTTGGATATCATGCTCATTTGGACTCTCTGGTCTTAAACCATACCTCTGTCCATGGACTTCTTTTTGGATCCCACACTCTCCCACCCTCCATGCTTCATGTTGAAGTCTTAGGTTACTGCAAACTCACACCTTTGCAACAAACCCCAGGTCTAGCAAGAGCCCACGACAGCTTATACTGACCAGGAGAGAAGTTCCAAAAATCATAAGG
>NW_027782364.1:0-289 GCF_054177405.1 Leptonychotes weddellii | reverse complement strand
AACCTGTTGAAATCTTCCTATTACTACAATTATTCCCTCATATAAGAAACAGGGAAAAAGGGGCGCCTGGGTGGCTCAGTCAGTTAAGCATCTGCTTTTGGCTCAGGTCATGGTCCCAGGGTCCTGGGATCGAGCCCCGCATCGGGCTCCCTGCTTCGCAGGGAGCCTGCCTCTCCCTCTCCCTCTGCCTGCCACTCTGTCTACTTGTGCTGTCTATCTTTCTGTCAAATAAATAAATAAAATCTTAAAAAAAAAAAAAAAAAAGAAAGAAACCGGGAACAAGTGTTAT
>NW_027782363.1:0-289 GCF_054177405.1 Leptonychotes weddellii | reverse complement strand
TTCTTGAACTCACAGGCCATCATTGGATTTTTGAAGGAACACTGAGCAGCTGTTCCACCAGATGGATGATCTTTAGTTGTAGGGTTTATCCATTTGCAGGACAGGGAAACATCTGGGTAGCAGCAATAAAGAAGGGCTCCTGTTTCTCTG
Organism: Leptonychotes weddellii; assembly: GCF_054177405.1. Taxonomy (NCBI): domain Eukaryota; kingdom Metazoa; phylum Chordata; class Mammalia; order Carnivora; family Phocidae; genus Leptonychotes; species Leptonychotes weddellii. The sequence continues at coordinate 139 of NW_027782363.1, read as the reverse complement.
ATCTGGTGACCAAAAAACATTTCTTTTAGAATTTGGGGAATTTGTGATGGGTGGAGCAAGATGGTGGAGGAGTAGGAGACCTGGATTTCATCTGGTCCCAGGAATTCAGCTGGATAGGGATGAAACCATTCTGAACACC
>NW_027782362.1:0-289 GCF_054177405.1 Leptonychotes weddellii | reverse complement strand
CTGCATAATATTCCATTGTATATATATACCACATCTTCTTTATCCATTCCTCTGTCGATATATACCTTTTTCTTGATTCAGTGTTTAGGCGGTTGCTGTAAACCTTTCCTTGTTTTCCAGGGTTCTGACAAAGTTGATTTGGATGATTTCTGTTTGTTTTTCAATGTTTCTGTGGAGGACCAGGACTTTGGAGCTGCCTACTTTGCCATTTTGTTGACAACATTCTTTCTGAACTTAAAAATAGTAATTCTAATAATTTGTATTTAGATTTTCTTGAATTTTACACATA
>NW_027782361.1:0-289 GCF_054177405.1 Leptonychotes weddellii | reverse complement strand
GTGTTCTGCTCTTCCACCTGTGAGTCCTCACTTGGCCTGCCCCTCCAGGAGCTCTGCTTCATCCTGAAGACGAGCTGGGCTATGTGTGTGCCACCTGTCTGCGCTGTTTTTATGGGCAAAGCACAGGAAAACCTTTGCGCGAGGGAAGGGGGTCTGGGGCTTGGGGTGGTTCATGTTTTCTTTTCAAAATATTTTTCTTCGACATGTATCATATGATCTGACATGTATCATATGATCTCACTGATATGAGGAATTCTTAATCTCAGGAAACAAACTGAGGGTTGCTGGA
>NW_027782360.1:0-289 GCF_054177405.1 Leptonychotes weddellii | reverse complement strand
TTGGAAATTTTTGTTTCCTTCAGAATTTTATAGCTATTCCTCCAGTATGTTCTAGCTTTCAGTGTTGCTATTTGTTTTGAAAAGGGTCTGGTCATTGTGATTCTTTTGCATGGGATATGTTTTCATTTGAGGGGGGGCATGTTGTTGTTATTAGTGCTTCTCCCTCTCTCTCTCTTCCTGTGTGTATGTGTGTGTGTGTCTTTCTCTCTCCCTAGAAGTCTGTAGAATTTTCTCCCTGGTGCTCCAGTGATTTCAGATAAATTACACATGGGTTGTCTCAGCATGGATC
>NW_027782359.1:0-289 GCF_054177405.1 Leptonychotes weddellii | reverse complement strand
CCCGATGCGGGACTCGATCCAGGGACTCCAGGATCATGACCTGAGCCGAAGGCAATCGCTTAACCAACTGAGCCACCCAGGCACCCCTCATGAGTGTATTTCTATGAAAGGTATTTTAAAAGGGGGCTGATTCAATTAACAGGTTCCCTTTTGTTCTTAACCCTTCCTACTATCTGAATGTAGATTTGATGGCTGGAGCTGCAGCAGCCATCTTGTAATTACAAGGCTTCCCTGAACAAGGAAGCTAGCTAGCTCTCTCCCTTATACCACCATCCTTCTCCCTTATATC
>NW_027782358.1:0-289 GCF_054177405.1 Leptonychotes weddellii | reverse complement strand
GAGGGAGGTGGGAAAAGGCAGCTGGCCCAGTGAGGGACTCCCCAGTCCCAGGTCTGCCACCTAGAAGAAGAAGCTGGTACTCTGTGCAGGTGGCATGGTTTACTCCTAGGAATGCTCTTCTTTTCATGGCAAATCATTGTTCACTATCCTCTATACAGTCTTATCAGGATCTCCTTTGATGTAATTGTAGTGTAATTCAGTTGTAGCCGATGAAAGCCTTTCATTCCAAGCACTTATAGCCAAGTGGTTTTCAATTATATCAATATGTAGCTTTAAAATTGGTCTTTTC
>NW_027782357.1:0-3502 GCF_054177405.1 Leptonychotes weddellii | reverse complement strand
AAAAAGGCTATTATTGAGGTGCAATCAAAAATGGAGGCTCTAACTGCTAGGATAAATGAAGCAAAAGAGAGAGTGATACAGAAGACCAAATGATGAAAATAAAAGAAGCTGAGAAAAAGAGAGAAAAACAACTACTGGATCACATGGGCAAAATTCGAGAGATAAGCGATTCCATAAGACGAAACAATATTAGAATAATTGAGATCCCAGAAGAAGAAGAAAGAGAGAGAGGGGCGGAAGGTATATTGGAGCAAATTATAGCAGAGAACTTTCCTAATTTGGGGAAGGAAACAGGCATCAAAATCCAGGAGGCACAGAGAAACCCCTCAAAATCAATAAAAATAGGTCAACACCCCAACATCTAATAGTAAAACTTACGAGTCTCAGAGACAAAGGGAAAACCCTGAAAGCTGCTCGGGAGAAGAGGTCTGTAACCTACAATGGTAGAAACATTAGATTGGCAACAGACCTCTCCACAGAGACCTGGCAGGCCAGAAAGGACTAGCATGACATATTCAGGGCACTAAATGAGAAAAATATGCAGCCAAGAATACTATATCAAGCTAAGCTGTCATAGAAAAGAGAAGGAGAGATAAAAAGCTTCCAGGACAAACAAAGACTAAAAGAATTTGTGAACACCAAACCAGCACTACAAGAAATATTGAAAGGGGTCCTCTAAGCAAAGAGAGAGCCTAAAAATAACATAGACCAGAAAGGAACACAGGCAATGTAGAGTAACAGTCAACTTACAGGTGATAAAATGGCACTAAATTCCTATCTTTCAAATCTTTCAAAAGTTACCCTGGATGTAAATGGGCTAAATTCCCCAGTCAAAGATGTAGATTGGATAAAAAAACAAGACCCATCAATATGCTGTCTGCAAGAGTCTCAGACCCAGAGACACCTCCAGACTTAAAGTAAGGGGGTGGAAAACAATTTACCATGCTAATGGACACCACAAGAAAGCTAGGGTGGTAATCCTTAAGACAGACAAATTAGATTTTAAACCAAAGATTATAATAAGAGATGAGGAAGGACACTATATCATACTTAAAGGGTCTATCCAACAAGAAGATCTAACAATTGTAAATATCTATGCCCCTAGCATGGGAGCAGGCAATTATATGAGCCAAATAATAACAAAAGCAAAGAAACACATCAATAAAAATACAATAATAGTAGGGGACTTTAACACACCCTTCACTGAAATGGACAGATCATCTAAGCAAAAGATCAACACGGAAATAAAGACTTTAAATGACACACTGGACCAAATGGACTTCACAGACATATTCAGAACATTCCATCCCAAAGCAACGGAATACACATTCTGCTCTAGTGCCCATGAAACATTCTCCAGAATAGATCACATCCTAGGTCACAAATCAGGTCTCAACCGGTACCAAAAGTTTGGGATCATTCCCTGTGTATTTTTGTACCATGATGCTTGTAACTAGAACTCAATCAAAAGAGAAAAGTAAAAAAGAACGCAAATATATGGAGGCTAAAGGGCATCCTACTAAAAATGAATGGGTCAACCAGGAAATTAAAGCAGAATTAAAAAAATTCATGGAAACAAATGAAAATGAAAACACAACCATTCAAAAGCTTTGAGATGCAGTAAAGGTGGTCCTAAGAGGAAAGTATATAGCAATACAAGCATTTCTCAAGAAACAAGAAAGGTCTCAAATATGCAACCTAACCTGACACCTAAAGGAGCTGAAGAAAGAACAGCAAATAAATCATAAACCCAGCAGGAGAAGAGAAATAGTAAAGATCAGAGTAAAAATCAATGAAATAGAAACCAAAAGAACAGTAGAAAAGATCAATGAAACTAGGAGCTGGTTCTTTGAAAGAATTAATAAGATTTATAATCCCCTGGTCAGGCTTATCAAAAAGAAAAGAGAAAGGACCCAAATAAATAAAATCATAAATGAAAGAGGAGAGATAACAACCAACACCAAAGAAATACAAACAATTATAAGAACATATTATGAGCAGCTATATGCCAGCAAATTAGATAATTTGGAACAAATGGATGTATTCCTAGAGATGTATAAACCACCAAAACTGAACCAGGAAGAAATAGAAAACCTGAACAGACATATAACCAGTAAGGAATTTGAAGCAGTAATCAAAAATCTCCCAACAATCAAGAGCCCAGGGCCAGATGGCTTCCGAGGGGAATTCTATCAAACATTTAAAGAAGAATTAATACCTATTCTCTGAAACTGTTCCAAAAAATAGAAATGGAAAGAAAACGTCCAAACTCATTTTATGAGGTCAGCATTACCTTGATCCCCAAACCAGAAAAAGACTCCATCAAAAAGGAGAATTATAGACCAATATCCCTGATGAACATGGATGCAACAATTCTCACCAAAACACTAGCCAATAGTATCCAATAGTACATTAAAATGATTATTCACCATGACCAACTGGGATTTATCCCTGGGCTGCAAGGTTGGTTCAACATCCCCAAAACAATCAGTGTGACACAATACATTAATAAAAGAAAGAACAAGAACCATATGAATCAATAGATGCAGAAAAAGCATTTGAAAAAGTACAGCATCCTTTCTTGATTAAAACTCTTCAGAATATTGGGATAGGTGGTACATACCTCAATATCATCAAAGCCATCTATGAAAAACCCACAGCGAATATCATTCTCAATAGGGAAAAACTGAGAGCTTTCCCCCTAAGTTCAGGAACATGGCAGGAATGTTCACTATCCTACTGCTATTCAACATAATACTAGAAGTCCTAGCCACAGCAATCAAACAAAAAGAAATAAAAGGCATCCAAATTGGCAAAGAAGTCAAACTCTCTCTTTGAAGATATGATACTTTATGTGGAAACCTCAAAGACTCCACCCCAAAACTGTTAGAACTCATACAGGAATTCAGTAAAGTGGCAGGATATAAAATCAATGCACAGAAGTCAGTGGCATTCCTATACACCAACAACAAGACAGAAGAAAGAGAAATTAAGGAGTCGATCCCATTTACAATTGCACCCAAAACCATGAGATACCTAGGAATAAATCTAACCAAAGAGGCAAAGGATATGGACTCAGAAAACTATAAAATACTCGTGAAAGTAATTGAGGAAGATAGAAAGAAATGGAAAAACGTTCCATGCTCATGGATTGGAAGAACAAATATTGTGAAGATGTCAATGCTACCTAGAGCAATCTACACAGTTAGTACAATCCCTATCAAAATACCATCAACTTTTTTCAAAGAAATGGAACAAATAATCGTAAAATTTGTGTGGAGCCAGAAAAGACCCCGCATAGCCAGAGGAATGTTGAAAAAGAAAAGCAAAGCTGGCGGCATCACAATTCCGGACTTCCAGCTCTATTACAAAGCTGTCATCTTCAAGACAGTATGGTACTGGCACAAAGACAGACACATAGGTCAATGGAACAGAATAGAGAGCCCAGAAATGGACCCTCAACGCTATGGTCAACTCATCTTTGACAAAGCAGGAAAGAATG
>NW_027782356.1:0-289 GCF_054177405.1 Leptonychotes weddellii | reverse complement strand
GGGGGGCAGGGGCTGCGGGCGGCCCCCCAGCGCTGCCAGCGGCACTGCAGAGGGAGCAGGGCAGGAGAGAGAAGGCTAGCACCCTACCCCACCTCAGGGGAAGTCCAAGCCTTGCTCAGGAGACGCACCACCGGGAGATGGGGATGAAACAGAGGCCATACGCAGAGTGAAAGAGGAAGCTCTCAGTCCCCACTGTAAAACGAAGGCTTCTTAGAAAGCAGAGAATGAGTTTTAAACTTTAGTTACTGTACTGTAGGACAAGCGGGGGGGGGGGGGGGACGACGACGAC
>NW_027782355.1:0-289 GCF_054177405.1 Leptonychotes weddellii | reverse complement strand
CCATCTGTCACACAAGACCGATGGCCACCCAACAGAGGGGACTGAACCCAGTGGTACATTGTCTGAACATCCCTATGCGAAAGGCAGGAGTGGAGAGACCATGGTGGCTAGAACAAACCACAGGTACCCGCTCAGGTGGTCACAGCATGAACTGCTCTTAGAGAATTCCAGTTTCTGTTCTGAGCCTCCATTCTGTCTCGGTAAACGTAGGTGAAGTACTTGTCCAAGGCCCCCAAGACTGTTTCCTCAGCTTTAAGGATAACAGCACTCACACTGGGAGTTAACTGGA
>NW_027782354.1:0-289 GCF_054177405.1 Leptonychotes weddellii | reverse complement strand
GTGGGTGCTCGCATGTAGCCAGGAGCATTCAAGCACATAAGCAGACTGTGGGAAGGTGTACCTGAATCCCACTCACACACACATGCTCACACGTGCATGCACGGTCCCCCACGGGCACGGGGACATGCACACGCGTGCAGCCTTGGGCCGGAATGTGCCTCCTCTGCCCGCCCCAGCCCTGAGCCCAGCTGACACCCAGCTCGTCAAGAAGCCAGTGGGTCCTCTCCAAAGCAGAGCTGCTTTTCCCTGTTCCCTCCTTCAGCAGAGGCGCAGCGGGAGCCCCGTGTGC
>NW_027782353.1:0-289 GCF_054177405.1 Leptonychotes weddellii | reverse complement strand
GCTTCTCCCTCTGACCCTCCCCCCTCTCATGTACTCGCTCTCTCTCATTCTCTCTCTCTCAAATAAATAAATAAAATCTTTAAAAAAAAACCAAAAGACCCATTTCATGCTTTAGGAAAGCTTATACTTGAGAAAGATGGAGATTTCAATATTATTTCCACTCGCATGAAATAATCTCTTTTGACTATGTTTTGTTCTTATTTGAAAACTTCTAATTATTTTTCATGTTTTGAAGAATAATCCCCCAAATATTCATTTGGCAATCCGGTCTCATCATTTTCACCCTACA
>NW_027782352.1:0-289 GCF_054177405.1 Leptonychotes weddellii | reverse complement strand
GAATCCACTGAGAAACACCACCTCCTTCTGACAGATCTAAAGCTGCAAGGAGGTGAGCCTGACTTTTCTAGAGGCTGTTGCACCATCCCACAGCAAAATGTGCCTGAGAAAGCAGCAGATGCAGACGTGAGCCGAAATCAAAGATGGAGAAACTCAAAGCCGGTGTCACGGACTGGGGCCCTGAGTCCAGCCATAGTTTGTCAGACCCTCTTTTGACATTTTACTATGACTTCTTTGTTAACCAGTCTATTCTCCTTTAAGTTCTAGGACTTCCTCCTGCAACCAGTGC
>NW_027782351.1:0-289 GCF_054177405.1 Leptonychotes weddellii | reverse complement strand
GAACTGAACAGAAAGCGGTGTTCCTGGGATACCTGTGAGCTCATGTACCAGCCAAGGAAAGCAAGTGAAGTTTAACTGTTGGTTGTCACGGGGGAGTCTCCCCACTGCTACCATCTGCCTCTAACCAGTGGGAACAATGCTAAAGAGCTGTCCTGCTTAGAAAATCAATGGGAACATTGTGTATTAGGGTAATTTTTTTAAAAAAGATTTTATTTTTTTGTCAGAGAGAGAGAGAGCGTGAGTGAGCACAAGCAGGGGGAGCAAGCAGAAGGAGAAGCAGGTTCCCTGC
>NW_027782350.1:0-289 GCF_054177405.1 Leptonychotes weddellii | reverse complement strand
AAAAAAAAGAAAGGGAGGGGTTGGAGGGAGAGGAGTTTAACCTGTCGATTAAAAAACACTCAAAAGAAAAAAACTGGCCAAGACTAAACCTGACATCTAGGGATGCACAGGTAAATGACAAAACCATAAAGAAACATCAGAACATTGTTACTATAAAAGCCAGGACAGTGGTTCTTCTAGGGGGTGGGAAGGGTTGTGACTGGAATGGGGTAAATGGAGGGGTTTCTCGAGTGACTGGTAAAATTCAAATTCTTGACCTGGGTGATGGTTTCAAAAGGATGAGGCTTAT
>NW_027782349.1:0-289 GCF_054177405.1 Leptonychotes weddellii | reverse complement strand
TAAAGGAACTCACTGATAATAATACAGTACCATAAGGGACTTTAATACCCCACTTACATCAATGGACAGATCATCTAAGCAAGGAAACAGTGGCTTTGAATGACATGCTGGACCAGATGGACTTAAATGATATATTCAGAGCATTTCATCCTAAAGCAGCAAAATACACTTTTTTTTTTTTTTAAGATTTTATTTATTTCTCAGAGAGAGAGTGCACACACAAGCAGGGTGTAGTGGCAGGCAGAGGGAGAAGCAGGCTCCCCACTGAGCAGGGAGCTCGATGCGGGAC
>NW_027782348.1:0-289 GCF_054177405.1 Leptonychotes weddellii | reverse complement strand
AAATAAATAAATGAAAAAAAAAAACTCAACAATAAGAAAATGTACAATCTGATTAAGAGAGGGGCAAGAGTCCTGGATAGATACCTCACAAAAGAAGGTTTACAAGTGGTATATAAGCATATGAAAAGATGCTCAATATCATATGTCTTTAAGGAACTGAAAATTAAAACAACAGTAAGATACCACTATACACCTATTATAATGGCCAAAATCCAAAACATGGATAACCCTAAATTCTGGTGAGGGTGTGGAGCAACAGGAACTCATTTATTGCTGGTGCAAATGTGAA
>NW_027782347.1:0-289 GCF_054177405.1 Leptonychotes weddellii | reverse complement strand
CCTGCAATGTTGGAGAAGAAAAGATTGCTTACTCAAATGTACAGATAACAGCATAAGGACTCAAGGATCATGAAAAATCAGGTAAAAAGGACACTGCCAAAGGAAATTAATAAAGCTCAATAACTAACTGTAAGGAAATGGAAATCTATGAATTGTCTGTTAATTCAGAATAGTCCTTTGAAGAAGTTTAGTGAATTATAAGAACACACAGACAACTAAACAAAATTAGGAAAATGGTACATGAACAAATTCTGAAGTTAAATAGAAACCACCAAACCAAACAACAAAC
>NW_027782346.1:0-3502 GCF_054177405.1 Leptonychotes weddellii | reverse complement strand
ACACAGCGAGAGAGGGAACACAACCGGGGAGTGGGAGAGGGAGAAGCAGACTCCCTGCCAAGCAGGGAGCCCGATGCGGGACTCGATCCAGGGACTCCAGGATCATGACCTGAGCCGAAGGCAGTCGCTCAACCAACTGAGCCACCCAGGCGCCCAAAATGGGGTCATTTTAAAGGAGGATTTCAAAGAAACAGAAAAGACTCACAAAAAAGCATAAACACATTAAAATGACAATTTACAATAAAAATTACTCAAATATTATTATAGCACATTGCAAAAAGGCAAGAATGAAAACAAGCACATTCAATTCTGTGATGAAAAATGAAAATTGATAACAGAAGCTATTGTAAGGGAAAAGGTGTGTAGCACTGTTTTTATATGGACAATTTCATTTCACCAAAGCTGGAGAGGGAAAAAAAAGCTGGAAGAATGAGAGAATGGACAACTAAGTTAAAGAATACCTACAGTGTCAATATTTTGTCTAAATTGCTGTACTGGTCTCTGTGTGTTTCTCTCTCTAGGAAAAAAAAAAAGAATATGACAAAATAGCTTCATAATTCGGTGAAATGTTACTGGGTATTAAAACCTGAAAATTAATTGTTTAGCAAATGGCTGGATGAGCTCTGCTGTTCCAGCTGGAGAAGAGAGAGCAGACTGATAGATATAATAACAGCCTCTATTTATATGGAGGGCTCAAGGGAGTGATGATCTGCTGTTCACATTTTCTCCTATGGACCAAACGGAAGCTATTGTAATAAATTCTATCATGAAGGACGTGGAAGATTTAGGTTAAATAGAAAGATGACTTGACTGGTCATGAGGGCTGTAAAATAATGAAATGGCTCCCCAGGGTAGATGGTAGATTTCCCTTTCTGAAGATGTGTAAAGAATAGGCTCATCTGTCAGGGTGATGAAGGCAGGGGCTAACCATGGCACAAGGAAAGTCTCAGTGATGGGCTGTACTTTCTGGTTCACTAAAGCAGTGTCTATCTTTAATTTTCAGGTACCAAAGCAAATGCCCAAATCCTTTGCAGCTTCAGCACACCTTTGCTAATTTGGCTTGTAATGGATTTTAGCTTAATAAAACAGACAATAACTTGAGGACTCACTAAATGTAATTAAATAATTAAAGAATTGTAATACAGTCTATAAATGTTAAAGTATTTCAATGCATGCTTAATGACAACAAAGGCTAGGTAAAGATATATTTCTGTCAAGTAATCATTAACAAAACCATTCAAGACTATCTTTACAGCACTGGGATGCAAATGTGTTAATTATGAGTAATTTGTATTATAAATTCCCAATAAGGAAGATGATTGGAATGTGAAGCATCCATTGCAGAGAAAATGAACTATCAGCTAGGTGATGGAGAATATATAAGATTTTGCTAGACAGAATGTATCTGGGAAGATTTTCTCATCAGCATGGCACAGTGTGAGCACATGGTCAGAGCTAGGACATATGGGTAAAATGAATAGAGAAACTTGCGTGGTAAACAACTTTGTTGAGATTCATACCTGTTTGAGAGGCTGGATGTAGTGGTTGACCTTACATTCCAGGCAACTTAGTTTATATTTTATCCACTGAAAATTGTAGAACATGGTATGATATAATATGAAACAAAGTGATAAAATTATGAGATACTTAAATCTGATTGATGAGTCACACACTCAGACACCTAGAGGGTCCAGTTTATGGCCTCTGTAGTATGTGGAGTAGGCTCAACATGAAACAGTTGGGAACGGTGAGGACTGGGGTGAACTGGAGAAAACATACCTTGTCTGAGCAAAGTATCTATTTCTCAGCTCTAGCTGATTGTTACTTTGTGGGAAATAAGGCCCAATGTCTCCAATCTTTAGATTTTTAAATAAATAATTAGAAAACATAAATTTTAAAATGAGATGTCCTAATTTTTTAAAGTACTGTGTTGGTCAAATAAAACACCTCCATGAATTGGATATGTCCTAAGGGCTGATAGTAGGCATCTCTTGATATAATCTGTAATTTTACAAATGAAGAATGCAAGTTTCTGAGACCTTAAGTGATCCACCCTAATTGACACACAGAGTGAGTTAGAGGCACCACTGGGATCTGAGCCAATGGTAATTTTATCCAAAGTTAAACTAAAACTCACTGGGGGCCCGGCTTTATTCCAGGCAGTATGGAACCATGTGGGCACTTACCCAGAGCCAGGACATCTCTGACGTTTCAGGGAAATGTCCATTGTACTAATACACGTCTTTAAGTTCAAGATTATTTTTCATTACAGTCTTAAGGTAAACAATGTAGCAGATGAACACAGGTCAAAATAAAATTTAAAAAAGCAAGTATAAGCATTGGTTCTCTTTTCTTGGTATTAGTGTAATAGAGAGGAAAGAACATGTCCATCCGAGGGAGTCATCTGGTCCTGTGTTTATCACTTCCTAGTCATGTCACTTGAGGAGGTTAGTTTGCTTGTTTTTAAAATGGGGTGCCTGGGTGGCTCAGTCGTTGGTGTCTGCCTTCGGCTTGGGTCGTGATCCCGGGGTCCTAGGATCGAGCCCCGCGTCGGGCTCCCTGCTCTGCAGGAAGCCTGCTTCTCCCTCTCCCACTCCCCCTGCTTGTGTTCCCTCTCTCGCTGTGTCTCTTTCTGTCAAATAAATAAACTGTTTAAAAAAAAAAAAATAAAATGGAAATAATGATGCCTAGCATGTAGGGTTGCTGGAGGATAACATGGAACTCAATAACTTGATGGCATGTTATCACAACATTTGAGTGGTAATGTCATAAAACTTGGTTTTCAAACATTGATTTAGAAAGTCAAGGAAAGAATGATTTAAGAATCAGGAAAGCATGTTCTGATGTGAGCACTTATAGTTAAGTTCCCTAGGAAGTGTAATTTAAAACAGCAATGATAACAACCAATTAAATTACTAATAAACTGCTCTACCATTCATATAATCTAGATCAGTGAAAAATTCAGACATTGTTTAAGCAGAAATAAGGATGGGTTACACATGATATTGTTATTAAGATTAATTGCTTTTATAATGTATTACAAGATAGAAGAATTGTGAGTTAAAGCCAATTTTCATAGTTAAAGAAATGAGCTGAGGTACTGTAAATCTTCAAGAAAATGGATGAATTGGGGAAATAAACAAGCTTTGTAATAGAACAGAAATCTCCTGCATTTACAATTGTGACTCCAAAGGACACAGAATTAGCATTTTTGGAAAAGAGATGGGATAATATTTGGAATCAGTCTTGGATTTCAATCTGGACCTGGCATTTCCAGCTCTGTGACATTGGGGATATTATTAATCCCTCTCGCAGTTTGCTTTTCTGTAACTTGTGGATAAAAATGTCTATTTTATGACCCAAATCAACAAAATCATGAATGAAAGAGGAGAGATCACAACCAACACCAAAGAAATACAAACAATTATAAGAACATATTATGAGCAACTCTATGCCAGCAAATTAGATAACCTGGAAGAGATGGATGCATTTCTAGAGATGT
>NW_027782345.1:0-289 GCF_054177405.1 Leptonychotes weddellii | reverse complement strand
AAACCAGATACGTGTATTATGGGGAGAGAGATCACGTGCTTGAGATAAGCCTCCTTCTACTATGACTTGTGTTCAAAATATAACATGATTTTTGGGATAGATGCCTTTGAGAAATTTCAAAGAGGAGCTCACCAGCATCCCACAGAGCTCTCAGATTAAGCTCTTGTGACTTGGGGAAATCTGATAGTGAATTAGAGCCATTGATGTCAATGTTTAGAGTCTATCTAACCCTGTGTAGTAACTGAGACACTGGGAATTTCTTTTTGCCTCATCAGAGGTCATTATTTCT
>NW_027782344.1:0-289 GCF_054177405.1 Leptonychotes weddellii | reverse complement strand
CAGGGAAGTAGTAACAGATCCCAGACATCTGCCTTGCTACTTACCAGCTGCATGACCTTAGGCAAGCAGTTTAACCTCTCTGTGCCTCAGTTGTACGATCTGCAAAATGGGAGTATGACCATACCCACCTTGTGGGGTTATTCTGAGGATTAAATGGGCAATTTTATAGAAATCATGCAGAAGAGTGCTTTTTTTGGTTATTTGTGTCACACCTCCTACACGTCTTCCCAGATGTCTCAGATGAATTCTTGGAGGCCCCCTTGGGAATGGCTCCCTTGGAAGGGCAGGG
>NW_027782343.1:0-289 GCF_054177405.1 Leptonychotes weddellii | reverse complement strand
AGAGGGCAACGGGGCGAGGGGGTGCTCACCTGGGCCCTCAAGACACCGGCACCTCCAGGATGGAAGCCCTGTAGCCGCAGACTCTGCAAGCTGGCGCGTGAGCCCCTTCCCACTGTCCGGAGGTGCGGTGGGGAGATTAGCGCATGATCAAGCAGGGGGCTCCCCTGGAGGCAGGGCATGCACTGCAGGCCCTGCCCCCCACCCCTGGGAAAGCAACCCCCTTGGTTGACCTCTGCAAAACTTCATTTCCTTCCTCAGCTCGCACAAGGTGGCCTCCGATGGGCGGACA
>NW_027782342.1:0-289 GCF_054177405.1 Leptonychotes weddellii | reverse complement strand
AGAATGTATAATGACATATTGGCGTAATATTTGATATACCTGAAATCCTGTGAAAGGGACAACATCCATAAAGCAGAAATCATAGGGAGAGTTAAACATTCACTATCTTCTGAAATGACATGGCGCTCTGTCATTACTGACAAAGAAAAATAAATAAATCCCCCTTTTTTTTTAAAGATTTTATTTATTTATTTGAGAGAGAGAGAATGAGAGACAGAGAGCACGAGAGGGAAGAGGGTCAGAGGGAGAAGCAGACCCCCCGCTGAGCAGGGAGCCCGATGCGGGACTC
>NW_027782341.1:0-289 GCF_054177405.1 Leptonychotes weddellii | reverse complement strand
TGGAGCACTGGGTGTTGTGCACGAACAATGAATCATGGAACACTTCATCTAGAACTAATGATGTAATGTATGGGGATTAACATAAGAATAAAAAAAAAAAATTGAAAAAAAAAAGAAATCAACAATTAGTATAGATTTCAGATTTATAGTGTGGTACTTTAATGCAAACCTTTAAAAAAGATTAGCTATTTTAAATATTAAAATACTGACATATGTATACATTTATGTAATGTGATATATAAACAAGAGTATTATATAATACATAAACATATAATATATTGAGGTCTTC
>NW_027782340.1:0-289 GCF_054177405.1 Leptonychotes weddellii | reverse complement strand
TGTTTCCCACTAATGATTATTTCAACCAGTCCTTTTATATACATATGCATTGATTCAAAACATTTTATTTTATGGAAAAATGCAAAACACGAGTGTTTATTTAATAGTCTCCTATCTCTATGTCTGTAGGAGAATTATTAAAAATGGAATGTGTAGGTTCAATAAAACACTAAAGCTATTTAGCTCTTGCTAAAATACCCCGTGGAAATGGACATTACTATAACAAGTAAGGGGGGGCAAATTATAACAGTGCATTTAGACTTCTTTCGCCAGAAATTTTGTTGTTACA
>NW_027782339.1:0-289 GCF_054177405.1 Leptonychotes weddellii | reverse complement strand
CTGTTTTTATTATTATTATTAAATTAAAAGTTGAGATATATCATCGTATGCTGGTATAGGTTGCAGAAAAAGTCAGGGAAGGGTGCCTGTGTGGCGCAGTTGAGCCGCCTAATACTGCTTTCCGCTCAGGTTGTGATCTCAGGGTCCTGAGAGATCAAGCCCCACATAGGGCTACATGCTCAGCACCCAGTCTGCCTGAGGTTCTCTCTCCTTCTCCCTTTCCCCCCGCCCCTCCCACTTGTGCTCTCTCTCTCTCTAAAATAAATAAATTAAAAAAAAAGTCCGTGAA
>NW_027782338.1:0-289 GCF_054177405.1 Leptonychotes weddellii | reverse complement strand
GAACTGAACAGAAAGCGGTGTTCCTGGGATACCTGTGAGCTCATGTACCAGCCAAGGAAAGCAAGTGAAGTTTAACTGTTGCTTGTCACTGGGGAGTCTCCCCACTGCTACCATCTGCCTCTAACCAGTGGGAACAATGCTAAAGAGCTGTCCTGCTTAGAAAATCAATGGGAACATTGTGTATTAGGGTAATTTTTTTAAAAAAGATTTTATTTTTTTGTCAGAGAGAGAGAGAGCGTGAGTGAGCACAAGCAGGGGGAGCAAGCAGAAGGAGAAGCAGGTTCCCTGC
>NW_027782337.1:0-289 GCF_054177405.1 Leptonychotes weddellii | reverse complement strand
TTCCTTCCTTCCTTCCTTCTTTCCTTCCTTCCTTCTTTCTTTCTCACCTTCCCCTCTCCCTCTTCCTTCCTTCCTTCCTTCCTCTCTTTCTTTCTTTCTTTCTTTTTCTTTTCTTTCAGCTTAGTTTTCCTTAATATTTAGTAGGAGGCTGGATTCAAAGTTCAGGTAACATTTCTAATTTCACAGGCATCCTCTTCTGTTGTTTTTAGATAGAGCTTAAAAATATGCAGTTTGGGAGTACTTGGGTGGCTCAGTCAGTTAGGTGTCTGACTCTTGATCTCAGCTCAGG
>NW_027782336.1:0-289 GCF_054177405.1 Leptonychotes weddellii | reverse complement strand
AATTTTTATTATTATTATTTTTTAAAGATTTTATTTATTTGACAGAGAGAGACACGGCGAGAGAGGGAACACAAGCAGGGGGAGTGGGAGAGGGAGAAGCAGGCGCCCCGCCGAGCAGGGAGCCCGATGCGGGGCTCGATCCCAGGACCCCGGGATCATGACCTGAGCCGAAGGCAGACGCCCAGCTGACTGAACCACCCGGGCACCCCGTTAGGGCTCATTTCTTAATATTGCTAATCCTCAGTCCCCTTATTGGAAAGTGAGTATAATAATGGCATGTATTCACAGG
>NW_027782335.1:0-3503 GCF_054177405.1 Leptonychotes weddellii | reverse complement strand
TTGTTCCATTTCTTTGAAAAAAGTGGATGGTATTTTGATGGGGATTGCATTGAATGTGTAGATTGCTCTAGGTAGCATTGACATCTTCACAATATTTGTTCTTCCAATCCATGAGCGTGGAACGTTTTTCCATTTCTTTGTGTCTTCCTCAATTTGTTTCATGAGTATTTTATAGTTTTCTGAGTATAGATCCTTTGCCTCTTTGGTTAGATTTATGCCTAGGTATCTTATGGTTTTGGGTGCAATTGTAAATGGGATCGACTCCTTAATTTCTCTTTCTTCTGTCTTGTTGTTGGTGTATAGGAATGCCACTGATTTCTGTGCATTGATTTTATATCCTGCCACTTGACTGAATTCCTGTATGAGTTCTAGCAGTTTTGGGGTGGAGTCTTTTGGGTTTTCCACATAGAGTATCAGAAGTTATGTTTTTATACTGGTGTTTCTTGTCTCTCCATTTGGCGTATAAGCCCTCCAGGACAGGGAATGAGTCACAGCCCCCAGCATATAGTACCTTGCCCACTCACTTTTCCATCATTCCTTCCCCACAACATCCTGCCCCTATCCCCTTCCAGCCCTGCCCCACTCTGACCTTCTGCCTCCTCCCCTTCCTCCAATCTCAACCAGACCCTCAGTGTCCTGACAATTCTTGTTTCTGGCCCTCAGCACCTCCCATCCCCAGAGAGATGATTCCAGACCTTCACCATCTCGTTGAGGGCCAGTCCCATGGTCACAGGCTCCATCAACCTACACACTCCTTCTGCAAGAAAGCAGATGCCAGTGAGGGGTTCCAGCAACCTGCCAACCATTCCTTAATGTCAGAGACACCAGAGAGGGGTTCCCCAATGTCAACCACCTCGTTTACTCCCTTAAGCAACCTGATTCACCTCTGCTTGGCCCGTCCTTTCCTACTTCATCCACAAGGCTGGCCAGGACCTGCTTGTCCCTGATGACATCTCTGACCTTTCTTCAAACTGCTCCCTTTCTTCTGGCTTTCCACTCCTAGCTCATTTCCTTTGCATTTTATTTATTTTTATTTTTAAAATATTTTATTTATTTATTTGACAGAGAGTGAGCAAGTGAGCACACAAGCAGGGGGAGCAGCAGAGGGAGAGAGAGAAGCAGGCTCCTCCGCTGAGCAGGGAGCCCAATGTGGGGCTCAATACCAGGACCCTGGGGTCGTGATCGGAGCAGAAGGCAGACGCTTAACCAACTGAGCCACCCAGGTGCCCCTCCTTTGCATTTTAAAAACTGTATTGCAGGACGCCTGGGTGGCTCAGTTGGTTAAGTGACTGCCTTTGGCTCAGGTCATGATCCCGGAGTCCTGGGATCGAGTCGGACTCCCAGCTCAGCGGGGAGCCTGCTTCTCCCTCTGACCCTCTCCCCTCTCATGCTGTTTCTCACTCTCTCTCAAATAAATAAATAAAATCTTTATTAAAGAAAAACTGTATTGCAATGCCACCTAGTTTTTCTCTCTTGTCTTCCTTTCCTATGTGACTCCTTTACTACTCACACTTTGTTACTTCACTTCTGAAACTTCTGGCCACCAACCGTGTGGGGGTTTTTGCAAGCAGTTCTCTGTGACACTAGCTGGGTGTCCTATAATTCAACTCAATTCTGACACTGTCTGCCCAGAGATAGTGTCAGATCCTGCAAGTTCAGGACTCAGTCCTACAAGACTGTGTCTCCCCACTTCAGATGACAGTCTCAAGCCCTGGTTTTCAACTGTGCTTCTGACCAACTGTTGTAGATCAAATGACCTACAATCAACTGGTTGTAGAGAGAATGGTTCGATTAATTTGCTGGAGCAGCTCGCAGAACTCAGAGAAACACTTATGTTTACCAGCTTATTATGGGATATGATAAAGTGTACAGATGAAGAGATACATAAGGCAAGGTCTGGGCGGTGGGGGGGTCCCAAGTGCAGGAGCTTCTGTCCCCATGGAGTTGGGGTGTGTCATCCTCCCAGTGGGATGTGTTTACCTTCCTAGAAATTCCCAAAACCTGTGCTATTGGGATTTTATGGAGGCTTCCTCACATAGACATGACTGGTTATTAACTCTATCTCCAGCCCCAGTCTCCTCTCTGGAAGATAAGGAGTGGGGCTAGATTGGATGACTACCAACTCTTTCTTCCCCACTTTATGTTGTCACAAATGATGTCTTTATACATTGTGTGCCTATTAACATAGATTTATAATGGTTGTTTTAAGCACTTGGCTTTTTCACATCATAAAAAAACAGTTATAAACCAAAAATGCAATTAATACTGGCTGTGATAGTTACCTATGTAATTCCCTTTAACACTGTTCTTTATTTCTTCACATGGCTTTGAGTTACTGCCCGGTGTCTTCATCTCTTTAGGCATGCCTAAAGATCTGTTAGCAACAACTCCTAGCTTTTGATTATCTGGGAATGTTTTCATTGGTCCTTCATTTTTTTGCAAGATAATTTTGTTGGATATAGAATTCTTAGTTGATAGCCTTAACAAGCTTTCAGCCCTTTACATACGTCATCTCACCGCTTTCTAGCCTCATGGTTTCCAAAGAGAAATTGGTTGTTAATCTTACTGGGGATCCCTTGTGCATGACAAGTTGCTTCTGGCTTGTTGCTTTCAAGATTCTGTCTTTGGCTTTTGACATTTTATTTTATTTTTAAAGATTTTCATTTATTTATTTGAGAGAGAGAGAATGAGAGAGAGAGAAAGCACATGAGAGGGGGGAGGGTTAGAGGGAGAAGCAGACTCCCTGCTGAGCAGGGAGCCCAATGCGGGACTCGATCCAGGGACTCCAGGATCATGACCTGAGCCAAAGGCAGTCACTTAACCAACTGAGCCACCCAGGCGCCCTGGCTTTTGACATTTTAGAATGTATCTTGATATGAATCTCTTGTGTTTAACTTACTTGGAGTTCACTGAGTTTCTTGGATGTGTATATTCATGTCTTTTATTGAATTTGGGAAGTTCTGGGCCATTATTTCTTCAGATATTCTTTCTGCCCCTTTGTCTGTTTCCTCTCTTTTGGGACTCCCATTATACACATGTTGGTATATTTGCTGGAATCCCACAGGTCTCTTAGGCTCTGTTTATTTTTCTTCATTCTTTTCTCTTTCTGTTCCTCAACCTGAATAATTTCAGTTGACCTAGTTGTGCTGTTGAAACTCTCCAGTGACTCTTTCATTTCAGTTATTATACCTTTCAGCTCCAGAATTTCTTTTTTTTAAAAATTTTTTATTGTTATGTTAATCACCATACATTACATCATTAGTTTTTGATGCAGTGTTCCATGATTCATTGTTTGTGTATAACACCCAGTGCTCCATGCAGAATGTGCCCTCTTTAATACCCATCACCAGGCTAACCCATCCTCCCACCCCCCTCCCCTCTAGAACACTCTTTGTTTTTCAGAGTCCATCGTCTCTCATGGTTCGTCTCCCTCTCCGATTTCCCCCCCCTTCATCCTTCCCCTCCTGCTATCTTCTTCTTCTTCTTCTTTTTTTTTTTTAACA
>NW_027782334.1:0-289 GCF_054177405.1 Leptonychotes weddellii | reverse complement strand
ATGAACAGACATTTATTTCTCCAAAGAAGACATCCAAATGGCCAACAGACACATGAAAAAGTGCTCAATATCACTAGCCATCAGGGAAATACAAATCAAAACCGCAATGAGATATTATGTCACACCAGTGAGAATGGCTAAAATTAACAAGTCAAGAAATGACAGATGTTGGCGATATAAGAAATAGCACAGAGGATCATAGGGGAAGGGAGGGAAAACTGAATGGGAAGTCATCGGAGAGGAAGAAAAACCATGAGAGACTCTTAACTATAGGAAACAAACAGGATTG
>NW_027782333.1:0-289 GCF_054177405.1 Leptonychotes weddellii | reverse complement strand
AGTTGCCCAGCCTCTAGTTAATTGTTCAGATGGATAGGTCCTTTCATAAGGACCCAACTTATCTCTGTTCAGGGTAATGTAGAAGAGACCCTGCTGCATCTTTCCAGTCTATTATCAGAACTAGTATCTTGGGATGCCTGGGTGGCTCAGTTGGGTAGCATCTGCCTTCTCCTGAGATCATGATCCCAGGGTGCTGGGAACAAGCCCCAAATGGGGCTCCTTGCTCAGCGGAGAGTCTGCTTCTGCCTCTCCCCGGGTTGTACTTTCTCTCTCAAATAAATGAAATCTT
>NW_027782332.1:0-289 GCF_054177405.1 Leptonychotes weddellii | reverse complement strand
TATATATATATACCACATCTTCTTTATCCATTCATCTGTCGATGGACATCTCCCTCTGCCCCTCTCTTAATCCAACGCCTTAGACCACTTGGCCACGCGACCCTGTTCCTCTGCCTTCCTCTGAAAAGAATAGTTGTGATTGCATTTAGGGCTCACCTGGATAAATCAGAATAATCTCCACATTCCAAGATCCTCAACTTCATCACATCTGCAAAGACCCCCTTTTTGCCCTATATGGTAACACTGAGGCATTCCAGGGATTAGGATGTAGACATCATCTGGAGTGTTG
>NW_027782331.1:0-289 GCF_054177405.1 Leptonychotes weddellii | reverse complement strand
ATGCTCCCATAAAACGGCACAGTGTTGCAGATTGGATAAAAAGACAGGACCCATCCATATGTTGTCTACAAGAGACTCATTTTGAACCTGAAGATACGTCCAGACTGAAACTGAAAGGATGGAGATCCATCTTCTGTGTCATCGGACCTCAAAAGAAAGCTGGGGTAGCAATTCTTATATCAGACAAATTAGATTTTAACCTAAGACTGTAGTTAGAGGGGCGCCTGAGTGGCTCAGTCGGTTAAGCGGCTGCCTTCGGCTCAGGTCATGATCCCTGGGTCCTGGGATC
>NW_027782330.1:0-289 GCF_054177405.1 Leptonychotes weddellii | reverse complement strand
TTCCAATAATTGAATAATCCTGCATTGGTCAGTGTTCTCCCCTGAACCAAGTATGTTGTGATGCCCTGTGTAGGAGAACGTGAGTCACCGATCCTCAGAGGGCACATGGGGAAGCTTTACTTCAAACCACATGGACTGAGAAGGGTTTCCCCAAAGAAATTTAAGGTCTTACTACCAGAACAAGAGTAAATGAATGCTCGACAGACAGCAATGCCAAATTCCTACTGTAGTCACAGAGCCCAAGCCCACCTTCCATTCCAGGACAGGAGTTCCCAACAATGGCTAGACC
>NW_027782329.1:0-289 GCF_054177405.1 Leptonychotes weddellii | reverse complement strand
TTAGCAACATCCCCACGAGATGGGACGTTCGTTACCAGTGGACCTACATGGACAGGTCATCGCCCCGCAGAGTCCATGTTGTGCGGCTCGTTCGCTCCTGGTGCTGCGGGCAAACCTGTGACCGAAGGGCCGCATCACGATGGGGCCACACGGAGTCCTCTCGCTCCCCTGGAAACCCCCGGTTCATCCTCCCAACCCCCGGGAACACGGGTCCTTTCCCTGTCTTCTCAGCTCTGCCTTTCCTGAGTGTCCCGCGGTGGGAACCAGGCAGCCGCGGCCTTTCCGGGGT
>NW_027782328.1:0-289 GCF_054177405.1 Leptonychotes weddellii | reverse complement strand
AGATCCCTCAGGATTCCCAAACCTAAAGTTCAGCCAAATATGAGCTCTTAACACAATCTAGCAAACATGTGAGGAATCATACTCTCCTGAGCAGAAGTCAACAGAAATTATAAAAAGAAAAAAACATGGAAAGAATACAGATATTAAAGAAACTTCATTCTCAGGAAATATGTTTAAAAGTATGGTATACACAACTAATGAGTCATTGAACATTATATCAAAAACTAATGATGCTTGCAGATGATATGATACTTTATGTGGAAAACCCAAAAGACTCCACCCCAAAACT
>NW_027782327.1:0-289 GCF_054177405.1 Leptonychotes weddellii | reverse complement strand
AAATAATTTTGAGAAAGAAGGGTGAAGAGAGGAGTCTCGCCTGCCCATATATCAAGACAAAGTCAAAGCCATAGAAATAACACCAGCCTTGGGGCGCCTGGGTGGCTCAGTTGGTTAAGCGACTGCCTTCGGCTCAGGTCATGATCCTGGAGTCCCGGGATCGAGTCCCGCATCGGGCTCCCTGCTCGGCAGGGAGTCTACTTCTCCCTCTGACCCTCCTCCCTCTCATGCTCTCTGTCTCTCATTCTCTCTGTCTCAAATAAATAAATAAAATCTTTAAAAAAAAAAA
>NW_027782326.1:0-289 GCF_054177405.1 Leptonychotes weddellii | reverse complement strand
TTGCGACAACATGATGGACCTTGAGGGCATTATGCTAAGTGAAATAAGTCAGACAGAGAAACAGAAATACTCTATGATCTCACTTATATGTGGAATCTGGGGAAAAGATCAAACTCATAGAAAATGAGATCAAACTTGTGGGTGTCAGAGGCAGAGGAGTGGGGAGAGGGGGATTTGAAGGAAGGTGGTCACAAGAGTATAAAATTCCAGTTATAAGATAGAGAAGAACTAGGGTTGTCATATACAGTTTCATGACTATAGCTAGCACTGCTGTGTGGCATATAGTTAA
>NW_027782325.1:0-289 GCF_054177405.1 Leptonychotes weddellii | reverse complement strand
GGGTTTAGAATTTGATACAGTGTTTTAAAAACACCCCAAGTTGGGGGCGCCTGGGTGGCTCAATCGTTAAGCGTCTGCCTTCAGCTCAGGTCATGATTCCAGGGTCCTGGGATCGAGCCCCGCATTGGGCTCCCTGCTCGGCAGGAAGCCTGCCTCTCCCTCTCCCACTCCCCCTGCTTGTGTTTCCTCTCTCGCTGTCCCTCTCTCTGTCAAATAAATAAATAAGATCTTTAAAAATAAATAAGTAAATAAATAAAAAAATAAAATAAAAACATCCCAAGTTGGCTAG
>NW_027782324.1:0-3504 GCF_054177405.1 Leptonychotes weddellii | reverse complement strand
ATGTCCCTCAGCAGAGCCAACTTCTGAATGTTCCGATTTTATGCTCCGGTGCTCTATCACTTGCCAGAAGCGGCCGACGGAGGCCCCCTCCCCCGCCGTCTATCCTCCCGAATATCGCCTTAGAGTCACTTCTTCGCACGTCCTACCTTCCAGAAAGTGGTCACTTTTCTGTTCAGAGAGTTGTTGCTATTCTTTTCTTCGATCTCCTGCTGAGTTTGTAGGTGTTCAGAATGGTTTGATCCCTATCCAGCTGAATTCCTGAGGCCAGACGAAATCCAGTTCTCCTACTCCTCCACCATCTTGCTCCGCCTAATTATACTTCTTGATAATAAATTGATAATTTATTGATAATGCATTGATAATAAATCCATTCATAATCCAGACCTATCATCACTACAGTCCTCCTATAACTCTTATCATCTTGTAAAATAGAAACTCTAACCACTAACTTATTCTCCTCTTCCCCAAGCCCCTGGCCAACTACATAAGGTATTCTCCTTAGGTGTCTATGATTTTGACTACTGTAAGTCCCTCATGTAACTAGAGTCTTAAAGTATTTGGCTTTTTGTGACTGGCTTATTTTAAATACTGTTATATTCTTAAGATTCATCCATGTTATAGCACATGTTAAAAATCCCATTCTTTTTCAGGCTACATAATAGTCCATTGCATGTATATGCCACATTTATCTCTTGATTGATGATGCTTAGGTTGCTTCCATGTTTTCGGTATAATGAAAAATGCTATTATGAACATGGGTGTAGAAACATCTCTTGGAATCCTTGTTTTTAATTCTTTTAGGTATATACCTAGGAGTGGAATTGCTTGATTCTGTGGTAATTCTATTTTTAATTTTTTGAGGACCTGCCCTCACACCACCTTTACCATTTTACATTCCCACCAACAGTGTACAAGGGTTCCAGTTTCTCCTCATGCTTGCTGACATCTGTTTTGTTTTTCTCCACAGTAGCCATCCTAATGTGTATAAAGATATTTTGTTATAGTTTTGATTTATATTTCTCTAATGTTTACTGTTGTTAAGCATCTTTTTATGTACTTATTGGTCATTTGCATATTTTCTTTGGAGAATTGTCTATTCAAATCTTTTGCCCTTGTTTAATCAGGTTTTTTTTCTTGTTGCTGTTAAGTTTTAGTTTTTTATGTGTTTCAGGTATTTCTCCCTCATCAATACCCTGATTTGCCAACATTTTCTCCAATTCTGTGGGGTGCCTTTATACTCTGTTGATACTGTGTGATGCAAATTCTTTTTTAAATTTCTGTGAAGTCCGGTATGTCTGTTGTTTTATTGTTGTTGTTGTTGTTGTTGTTGTTGTAACATTATTTTCTTCCAATCCAGGAACATGATGTGTGTTTCCATTTGTTCATCGTAATGATTTTTTATCAGGATTGTTTTATGGTTTTCATTGCACAGGTCTTTTACCTCCTTGGTTAACTCCTGAGTATTATATTCTTTTGATTCAATTTAAATGAAACTGTTTTCTTAATTGTGTTTTGGGATTGTTCCTTTTTAGTGTATGGTAACGCAACCAACTTTTGCGTGTTAATTTTGTATCCTGCTACTTTGCTAATTTATTAGTTCTAATTTTTTTTTGGAATATTTAGGGTTTTGTACAAATAAGATCATATAATCTGTAAAAAGAGATAATTTTACTTCTTCCTTTCCAATTTGAATGCCTTTTATTTCTTTTTCTTGCCTAATTGTTCTGGCTAGAACTTCTAGTACTTTGTTAAAAAGAAGTGGTGATAGTGATCATCCTTACTTTTTTCTTCATCTTAGAGAAAAAGCTTTCAGTCTTTCACCATTGAATATGATATTAACTGTGGCATTTTCATATTAGGTTTTATTTATGTTGAAATAGTTTCCTTCTATTTCTAGTTAAGTGTTTTTATCATGCAGTGGTGTTGAATTTTGTCAAATGCTTTTTCTCCATCATTTGAGAAGACCATGTGTGTTTTTCCTTCATTCTGTTAATATGACATGTGGAACCATCCTTGTGTTCTAGAAATAAATCCCACTTGATCATGGTGTACAATCTCTTTAGTATGCTGCTGAATTTGATTTTCTGAATTTTCTTGAGGACTTTTCTATCAGTTTTCATGAAGGATATTGGCTTGCAGTTTGGTTTTTTTTCCTGGCAATTTCTTCGTCCAGCTTTGGTACCAGGGTAATGCTGACCTCATAGAATGAGTTAGAAAATGTTCCCTCCTCTTCAATTTTTGGAAACATTTGAGAAGGATTGGTATTAGTCCTTCTTTAAATGTTTAATAGAATTCACTAGTGGAGCCATCACATCAGGGATTTTCTTTGTTGGGAGATTTTTGAATATTGATTTCAATTTATTATTATAGGTCTGTGCGGATTTTCTATTTCTTCATGACTTAGGTTCATACTGCTCTCTTATAATTCTTTACTTTCATAGACATGGTAGTAATATTCTCATGATCATTTCTGATTTTAGTAATTTGTGCCTTCTCTCTTTTTTCTTGAAGTCCATCTAGATAAAGGTTTGTCAGTTTTGTCCATCTTTTCCATGAGCCAACTTTTGGATTCATTGATGTTTTCTCTAATTTTTCTTCCCTATTTTGTTTATCTCTACTCTGATCTATAGTATTTCCTTTCTTCTATTAGCTTTGGATTTAGTTTATTTTTCTAGTGCTATAAGTTGTAAAGTTAGGTTATTGAGATTGTTTCTGTTTTTTAACATATTTATAGCTATAAATTTCTCCTGTAGCACTGCTTTCACTGTGTCCTATAAGTTTTATAATGTGTTTTTGTTTTCTTCTTCACAAATTTCTCTTTTGATTTCTCTTTTGATCCATTTTTTTAATACAGTGTGTTTTAATTTCTACAAATATGTGAATTTTCTAATTTTAATTTTATTGTTGATTTCTATTTTCATGCCCTTGTATTCAGAGAAGATACTTTGTATGACACCTGTCTTTTTAAATCTTAAAAGAGTTAATTTGCAGCATAACCTATAGTCTACTAAAAATGTCCCATTTGTACATAAGAAGAATATGCTGTTGTTGTTAGTAACATGTTCTGTACATGTGTTAGATCTAGTTGGTTTATTTTGTTGTTCAAGACATTTATTTCATTATCTTCTGTCTAGATGTCCTGTCCATTATTATAATGAGATATTGAAGTCTCCAACTATTACGGTAGAACTGGCTATTTCTCCCTTCAGTTCTGTCAGGTTTTACTTCTTATTTTGAAATATGAAATACTTCATATATATGGTAAATACCCCAAAAACACAGATGTAGTGTAAAGAAGTATCATATGCACCCCAATATTCATGGAAGCAATATCCACAATATCCAAACTTTGGGAAGAGCCAAGATGCCCTTCAACAGATGAATGGATAAAGAAGATGTGGTCCACATATACAATGGAATATTACTCAGCCATCAGAAAGGATGAATACCCAACTTTTACATCAACATGGATGGGACTGGAGGAGATTATGCTACGTGAAATAA
>NW_027782323.1:0-289 GCF_054177405.1 Leptonychotes weddellii | reverse complement strand
CCATTGCCACACAGGCCCCACGAGAAACCGAGGCTCACAGCCAGCCTGCAAGCTCCCACCAGAAGCCCGCACCCCACGGGCTGGCTACGCCCCCCCCCCCAGTGGAGACACAGAGGGTGGCCCCACTGAGTCCCCATGTGGATGGTTGTTCCACTATTGTGTTACCAGCGTCTCAGGGCAGAGTTGCCTTCAGCTTAGCGACCTCTCAGCGGCAGCCCCAGGAGAGCCGCCTGGGACACAGCTGGTTGTACCGGAACCAGGGGGCACGCTCATAAGGCCCGGGTCTGCA
>NW_027782322.1:0-289 GCF_054177405.1 Leptonychotes weddellii | reverse complement strand
TGTTTCAGAGGTACAGATCTGAGATTCAACAGTCTTGCACAATTCACAGCGCTTACCAGAGCACATACCCTCCCCAGTGTCTATCACCCGGTCACCCCATCCCTCCCACCCCGCCCCCCACTCCGTCTCCTTCCCTACCTTTTCTGCTACAGGTCTTTCTCCAGATTTCCTTCTTAGGCTTCCACTCTTTTCACTCTATAGTTCCCATTAGAGTTATTTCCTACTTCCGTAATTTCACCTCACCTCTAGGTATAGGTTTTCCAGCATCTCATCACTAAGGTGGTTTTTT
>NW_027782321.1:0-289 GCF_054177405.1 Leptonychotes weddellii | reverse complement strand
TATCCAGTCTATTACAAATTTCAGGGTTCATATGACCCACTCTCAAGTTTGATAATTCACTAGGATGACTCACAGAACTCAGGAAAGTAATATATTTACTATTACAGATTTATTATAAAAAATGCAGCTCAGAGGAATGCCTGGGTGGCTCAGTTGGTTAAGCATCTGCCTTTGGCTCAGGTCATGATCCTGGTGGGGTACTGGGATTGAGCCCCCACGTCAGGCTCCCTGCGGAGCCTGCTTCTCCCTCACCCTCTGCCACTCCCCCTGCTTGTGCTCTTTCTCTCTC
>NW_027782320.1:0-289 GCF_054177405.1 Leptonychotes weddellii | reverse complement strand
CCCTCGTCCACCTTCCTCAGAGGTCCCCAAAGACGGAAGGAAACGGGCCGGGACGGTGCCCCAGCCCCAGCTCCCCAGGGTGGACGCGCAGGCCCTGGAGGGTCCCCCAGGGGGTTGGTGCGGCTCTCCTGGGAGCAGGCCCACGGCCTCGGCCCCGAGCCCCACACGGCGCTCCCCCTCCCGGCCTCACCGTGCCCGCACTGACCCGAGGGGCCAGGCCAGCTGGCCCGGGCGGGGGTGAGAAGGCAGGCGGTCAGGGAAGACGCGAACGTCCCCAGCTTCCTTGTCT
>NW_027782319.1:0-289 GCF_054177405.1 Leptonychotes weddellii | reverse complement strand
AAAATGAAATAGAGACTAAAAAGACAATAGAGAAGATTCTGATCTTTTTTAATAGTTCCTCTCTGTTCCTTTCTTCTTTTGCTCTTTTACTTTGTGGTTTTATGACATACTTTAATGGTGTACTTGTGTTCCTTTCTCTCTATCTTTTGTGTATTTACTATATATTTTGGTTTTGTGGTTACCATGAGGCTTACATGTAAGCAAGTATTAACAGACCTAAAGGAAGGAATTGACAGCAATCCAATAATAGCAGGAGATTTTAATACCCCACTGACAACAGTGGATAGGC
>NW_027782318.1:0-289 GCF_054177405.1 Leptonychotes weddellii | reverse complement strand
GGATTGTCACAGGTTAAAATGGCTCATGTATTATGTAGCATGATCTCAGTGTGTACACTTACAAAAAGTTTAAGAAAAGGAATAAAGACTAACCTTAGTTCAGGTTATGTTTCACCATCAAATAAGTTTGCTGAAAACTTCTGTTAAAACTCTTTGTCTTTACTCCAAATGGTTGAAAGACCTCAGTGTGAGACAGGAGTCCATCCAAATCCTAAAGGAGAACACAGGCAGCAACCTCTTTGACCTCAGCCGAAGCAACTTCTTCCTAGAAACATCGCCAAAGGCAAGG
>NW_027782317.1:0-289 GCF_054177405.1 Leptonychotes weddellii | reverse complement strand
CTGAACCTTCCTGGGCCACCTGATGCATACTGGTGTTTCTGTAGATAAGTAAGTAATATAGCTCAATTTCTAAATGCTAGTTCAATAAGTCATATAGATATACATTTAGTAACAACTCGATGTTTCCAAAATAATAGTAAAAGATTAGTATTTTCTACATGGCTTTATCTGTGTGATGGTACAAAAGTCATGCCTAGGGTGCGGAGCAAGATGGCGGAGGAGTAGGAGACCTGGATTTCGTCTCCTCTCAGGAATTCAGCTGGATAGGGATCAAACCATTCTGAACACC
>NW_027782316.1:0-289 GCF_054177405.1 Leptonychotes weddellii | reverse complement strand
CCTGTCTGCATGGTGGTAAAACCTAGATTCTGGTCATTTCTGTTGGAACAGCTTGGGACTCTGGGCGATGTGTTTTACTTAACTGAGCCTCTTTTTCTTTCCTGTTAAATGGGCACAATGATTCTTTACCACCGCTCTTTCAAGGTCTCAGCTATAAAGTACCTAACCCAGCTCTGAGCTCATAGTTGTTTGAGGGGTTAAGGGGGTAGGGATTAATGTCCAGGTTGGGGGGCAGCCCAAGGCAGTGTAGGCTCCACTCACTCGCAAAGAATGATGCCATCTTTGAGGC
>NW_027782315.1:0-289 GCF_054177405.1 Leptonychotes weddellii | reverse complement strand
AGGGAGAAGCAGACTCCCCGCCGAGCAGGGAGCCCGATGCGGGACTCGATCCCGGGACTCCAGGATCATGACCTGAGCCGAAGGCAGTCACTTAACCAACTGAGCCACCCAGGCGCCCTCTTTGTTTTTCTCTTAATGTAGGTTTTTATCACTATGAGCTTACCTTTTAGAACTGCTTTTGCTGCATCCCATAACTTTCGGTGTATGGTATTTCCATTTTCATTTCTCTCAAGATATTTTTTTATTTATCTTTTGATTTCTTCTTTCACCCATTGGTTGTTCAGTGGCA
>NW_027782314.1:0-289 GCF_054177405.1 Leptonychotes weddellii | reverse complement strand
TGATTTTTTGGAAGAACCAGCTTTTTGTTTCATTGATTTTCTCTATTACATTCCTATTTTCTATGTCTTAACTGTATTTTTTCCTCCTACTTTTCTGGGTTTATTTTGCTCTCCCTTTTCTAGTTTGTCAGTAGGAACTTAGATTATTGATGAGACCTTTCCTCTTTTTTTATGTAAACATCTACTGCTATAAATTTGCTTCTCAGTCCTGCTCAAGTTGCATCCCATACAATTTGATAATTTTGTTTTCATTTTCATTCCATCTTATGTATTTTAAATTCTTTTGAGA
>NW_027782313.1:0-3504 GCF_054177405.1 Leptonychotes weddellii | reverse complement strand
CCTCTGAAACAAATAATGCAATATATGATAAGAAAAAAAAAAAAAGAAGATAGCAGGAGGGGAAGAATGAAGGGGGGGAATCGGAGGGGGAGACGAACCGTGAGAGACGATGGACTCTGAAAAACAAACTGAGGGTTCCAGAGGGGAGGAGAGGGTGGGGGGAAGGGTTAGCCTGATGATGGGTATTAAAGAGGGCACGTTCTGGGCGCCTGGGTGGCTCAGTTGGTTAAGCAACTGCCTTCGGCTCAGGTCATGATCCTGGAGTCCCTGGATCGAGTCCCACATCGGGCTCCCTGCTCGGCAGGGAGTCTGCTTCTCCCTCTGACCCTCCCAACCCTCCCCCCTCTCATGTGCTCTCTCTCTCAGTCTCTCTCTCTCAAATAAGAGATAAATATTTCTTTTATAAGAGGTCACGTTCTGCATGGAGCACTGGGTGTTATGCACAAACAATGAATCATGGAACACTACATCAAAAACTAATGATGTAATGTATGGTGATTAACATAACAATAAAAAATTTTAAAATAATAATAATAAACAAAATAAAAACAAACAAAAAGAAACAATCAAACACAAATCAAAAAATTAAAAAAGGTAATCAACTGGAAACAGACGATTCCAAGAGTGTTTTCGAGCCAGTGATTTAGAACAGTGATTCGCAAACATCATCTGGCATGTGAATCCCTGGTAAAGCTTGATAAAACACAGTTTACTGGGTGCCACCCCAGAGTTTCTGATTCGGTAGGCCTGGGATGGGACCCAAAGAGAGGACTTTTTACAAGGCTCTGGCTAGGGGATGTCATGCGGGACCTCAGGACCACACTTTGAGAACAATTGACTGGACCACACTTTGAGAACAATTGACTGAGACAATCTTGCTAGTTAAGTGTGGCAATGGGACCAGCAACATCAGTCTCACCCGCGACCATGCTAGAAATGCAGACTCTCAGTACCCCCAGACCTCCTGAGCCAGAATCTGCATATTAACAAGATTTCCAGGGGATCTGTGTCCACGGGAAAACTTGAGGAACACTGCTTTAAAGGAAATCCACACCATCTCACGCACATCATGTGTGTTAGAGCCTCAAGCGCTGAGGACTCTGGATGAGATGGGTGCAGGTGGGGAGAACCCCCAGTAATATGACCAAAAAAACCCTCTAGTCAAAGCAGTGACAGGTGGAAGCAGCCAATCCACTGGACCCACAATGGGAGTTCCAGCTGGTCCATGTTTGTCTGGCCCTGATCATGGTCAGGACACTGATGGGGAGGGAGAGAGCAGAAGCTTTGCAGGGGTTAACTATCCAGAGAGCACAGGTGGGAGTAAAGACCCTGCCCCCTTGCAAGATAGCTCAGCCCCCTGGCATGCTCCTTGATTTTGACCTCTGGATGATGAAGTTGACATAGCAGCCTAACTCCTAGGTGACTCCCAGCTAATACATTTGCTTGATGTTCTTGACCTTGGATTGTGTCCTTACCCTGATTTAGCCCCCATAGAGAGTTTCTTAGCAGGAAGACCACCAGCTCAGAGCGAGGTGGTCTGTCACTGCCCCATCACTACCAGAAGGGGTACCTTCCTTTGAGCACTTACTATATGCTGGTGCTGCCCTGAGGACTGTCCTTCACTCACTCCTCACCGTAATCTTGAGGTTGGTGGCCTTATGCCCCAATTTACAGATGAAGAAACCGAGGCACAAAGAGATGAACTCACATGCCCTCGAACATAAAAGCTATTAAGTGGCAAGGCCAGAACTGACTCCTAAATCTCTCTGGCTCCACAGTCTTACACTAAACCAACCTGAAGTGGAATCGTCATCAGGGATATTGGTGAAGAGGGGACTTACTGGATGCTTCTCTGTTTTTGCATTTCCTCTCTTGCTTTTCCTTTGCCAAAGTGATGGAAACAAAAATGATTCCAAAACTGGGCTCCCTGATACAGTGACCACTGGACACATGTGACTATTTAAATTTAAATTAACTAAAATTAAATAAAATTTAAAATTCAATTTCTCAGTCCTACTAGTCATATTTCAAGTGCTCAATGGTTACACATGGCTAGTAGCTACTGCCATTAGCTCAGATTGTAGAACAAATTACCCAAAGTTGTACTGGACAGCACTATTCCCAAAAATGTTACATACCCTTCACTACCCAAGGTCACTCTCCATTCAAAGTTAACTTTTTTTTAAATAAAACTTCAAATCCACAAAATTTACTTTTACACTGTTCTCATGTCACAGGGAAACCAAAATGTTCAGCAGGAAGAGCATCAGGTTTTAGAAGGGAGGCACCTACTGGCAGCACGTGGGATCACAACCTAGCACAATCAGACCCTGGAAACCAGCCAGAGGCTTAGAGTCCAGTAGCCATTAGCTGGATACAAGTGGATGGATCCACAAATGAGAGTGAAACTCCACGCCAGGAAAGGATCAAAGATGAAGTGCTGGGAAGAGAAACTGAGTCAGAAGATGCATCCACCACCAGACTAAAAGCCCCAGTATTATATCCCTTATGGCTGACACCAAGGACATACATAATAAATGTCAGTTACTTAAATGATTGATTGATTGATTGATTGATTCTGAAGATTCCAGAACTGCACTGCTGAGCATTTTATCCACAACATTTTTTTCCCCCAGTTGGACACATCTCTTACATTATGAAGTCAACACAGAAATAGGATTTACTGGGGGTGCCTGGGGGGCTCAGTTGGTTGTGCAACCAACTCTTGATTTTGGCTCAGATCATGATCTCAGGGTCGTGGGACTGAGCTCGTGTGGGGCTCCATGCTGGGTGTGGCGCCTGCTTGAGATTCTCACTCCTTCTCCCTCTGTTCCCCACCCCCCCTCACATTCTCTGTTTAGGCAATTTCTTCTCTCTCTAAAAGAAGAGAAAAGGAAAGGAAAGGAAGAAAGGAAGGAAGGAAGAAGAAAGAAAGAAGGAAGAAAGAAAGAAAGAAGAGAAAGAAAGAAAGAACTTTCTATTTCAAACAACTTACCTGCCACAAAAGTGTTCAGTCATTAAGGGAGATTAGGACTTTCAGAAATCATCAAGAACGAGAAGATGTCAAAATTTTCAAGTCTCTGGTAGAACATGAAAAGATGGTCCTGTTTTTTCCTTTGGCCCAAGGTGGCACTTAATGAGAGACAGCTTGCCTGACTGAGAGATGAATCAGACCCCAAATCACTCATTTATCCATTCAGTTCACAAATCCTGATCTGTCTGCTTGGGAGCCAAGTGCAAAGCAGCTGGAGGCTGCTTATCTGAGTCCTGTGCACACAAATGAACATAATATGTCCAAAGTTAATCACCAGTCTGGAAATCACCCTGGGCAGAGCAAATGTTTAACAAAGACCTGGGCTTGGGGAGGGCAGCCTGTGGTCCCTGAGGAGCTCCTCTGGGGATCCAGGCACCTAAATGCCAGGAAACCTGCACTATTGGATGCAAATCTTGACGCTGAAGAAACTGGAGTGTAGATAGTGATACAATTACAGGGGATGTGGAGGA
>NW_027782312.1:0-289 GCF_054177405.1 Leptonychotes weddellii | reverse complement strand
AGAATGTATAATGACATATTGGCGTAATATTTGATATACCTGAAATCCTGTGAAAGGGACAACATCCATAAAGCAGAAATCATAGGGAGCGTTAAACATTCACTATCTTCTGAAATGACATGGCGCTCTGTCATTACTGACAAAGAAAAATAAATAAATCCCCCTTTTTTTTTAAAGATTTTATTTATTTATTTGAGAGAGAGAGAATGAGAGACAGAGAGCACGAGAGGGAAGAGGGTCAGAGGGAGAAGCAGACCCCCCGCTGAGCAGGGAGCCCGATGCGGGACTC
>NW_027782311.1:0-289 GCF_054177405.1 Leptonychotes weddellii | reverse complement strand
TGGAGCACTGGGTGTTGTGCACGAACAATGAATCATGGAACACTTCATCTAGAACTAATGATGTAATGTATGGGGATTAACATAAGAATTAAAAAAAAAAAAGAAATGGAGTCATGCAGCATGCAGCTATCTGTGTCTGCCTCCTTCCATCAGCACGGGGTCTTTGTGATGTGCCCAGGGTGGTTGCAGTCGGCTCCTGTCCGTGGTTCCATAGCATTGCACGGAACTGTGTAATGACCTCGGCCGTGAGGATCCCTCTGCCTCCTTAGTGGAAAGGAAAGCCGAGAAG
>NW_027782310.1:0-289 GCF_054177405.1 Leptonychotes weddellii | reverse complement strand
TGGTTGGAATGAAACCTCTACCCCAATCCAACAATAAAGGCCAGGTTTGGAAAAACTGACGGTTTGTGTTTAAACCAGAGATCCTCCTCTTTCCTGCTGTGTAACCTCAGGAAAATGCATTAGCCTCTCTGAATCTCAGTTTACGATTCCCAAATAGGGGGATCATAGCAATACCGCCCTACCTTTCAGAATGTAATAGGATAAAGTGAATGGAAGCTCCATGCAGGCAGGGGGCTTGCCTCTCTTCCCAGCCATACCCCCAGGGCCTACAGTAGTGCCTGGCACACAG
>NW_027782309.1:0-289 GCF_054177405.1 Leptonychotes weddellii | reverse complement strand
CTGGGATCAGAGACTCCACACTCCCATGTACATCCTCCTCGCCAACTTCTCCTTCCTAGAGATCTGGTATGTCACCTCCACTGTCCCCAACATGTTGGCCAACTTCCTCTCTGACACCAAGGTCATCTCCTTCTCTGGGTGCTTTCTCCAGTTCTACTTTTTCTTCTCCTTGGGTTCTACGGAATGCTTTTTCTTGGCTATTATGGCATTTGATCGGTACCTTGCCATCTGCCGGCCTCTACATTATCCAACCATTATGACGGGACGTCTCTGCACCAATCTTGTGGTC
>NW_027782308.1:0-289 GCF_054177405.1 Leptonychotes weddellii | reverse complement strand
ATCCTAACATATAAATAAAGTTCCTCCAAGGCTGTCAGGAGGAGATGCTTGCAACCTGATCCTGTGTCTGTGTCTCCTCATTTGCCGACGCCGTCCTTTCCTACGAGAGACCCACCCTGGCTGGAGCTGGACTCCGGCAAACTTGCATACTAATTGGACTATAATAGTATAAAAAGTAGAAAAGAAGATTTAGTTTCCCTAAGAATGCTAATTGAAGAAGCTTAAGATGCAATTGGTAGCATAAACTAATATTAATAAAGAAAAGTGAAAAATTAATAGAGATTTTTAA
>NW_027782307.1:0-289 GCF_054177405.1 Leptonychotes weddellii | reverse complement strand
GACACTGGGGAGGGCATGTGCTATGGTGAGCGCTGTGAATTGTGCAAGACTGTTGAATCACAGACCTGTACCTCTGAAACAAATAATACGTTATATGTTAATAAAAAATTAAAAATTAAATGCCGGGATTAGATCAGACCAGTGTTTCCCAAGTGTGCTCTAAGGGGGTCATACAGCCACAGGTGATGAAGCCGCTCAGCCTTGGATCTGGGCCTCAATTTTTAAAATCACTTAAGTATTTAGTAAATTTATTGAGCAACTACTATGTGTTGGGCATTGTTCTAGCTGA
>NW_027782306.1:0-289 GCF_054177405.1 Leptonychotes weddellii | reverse complement strand
GCCCTAAAGATGTATGTTTGAATACTCCACTGATGTGGCTGGATCTCTTGTGGCTCAGTTTCTAGGGCCTGGTTGTGGAGGGGCACGTCACCCACGGCTGTTTTCCATCTCAGATTGATGGGAAATCCCTCCAGCCAAGAGCACTAATAGACCTTTCTGCCTGTGCTATTTCAATTCACTTATGCCCACACTAATTTCTTCTAATATTATACTCAGATTGTTTCTTACTGGTTTATATTTTCAAAACTTGTTGCTATTTCAATTAAAAGTATCTTCACCAAGGACCAAA
>NW_027782305.1:0-289 GCF_054177405.1 Leptonychotes weddellii | reverse complement strand
TAAGAACTAACAATTATCTATTTTATGCCAAGCTTTTTTTTTTTTATTTTTTTTATTTTTTTTTTTAATATTTTATTTTTATTTTTTTTTTACAATTTTTTTTTATTCTTATGTTAATCCCCATACATTACATCATTAGTTCTAGATGAAGTGTTCCATGATTCATTGTTCGTGCACAACACCCAGTGCTCCATGCAGAACGTGCCCTCCTCAATACCCACCACCAGGCCAACCCATCCTCCCACCCCCCTCCCCTCTAGAACCCTCAGTTTGTTTTTCAGAGTCCATC
>NW_027782304.1:0-289 GCF_054177405.1 Leptonychotes weddellii | reverse complement strand
TTCCAATAATTGAATAATCCTGCATTGGTCAGTGTTCTCCCCTGAACCAAGTATGTTGTGATGCCCTGTGTAGGAGAACGTGAGTCACCGATCCTCAGAGGGCACATGGGGAAGCTTTACTTCAAACCACATGGACTGAGAAGGGTTTCCCCAAAGAAATTTAAGGTCTTACTACCAGAACAAGAGTAAATGAATGCTCAACAGACAGCAATGCCAAATTCCTGCTGTAGTCACAGAGCCCAAGCCCACCTTCCATTCCAGGACAGGAGTTCCCAACAATGGCTAGACC
>NW_027782303.1:0-289 GCF_054177405.1 Leptonychotes weddellii | reverse complement strand
TCTCCCTCTGACCCTCCTCCCTCTCATGCTCTCTGTATCTCATTCTCTCTGTCTCAAATAAATAAATAAAATCTTTAAAAAAAAAAAAAAAGAATCCCTTGGAGAGCTGATAAGGAATGCCAGGGATGCCTGGCTGGCTCAGTCGGTAGAGCATGCGACTCTTGATCTTGGGGTCCTGAGTTTGAGCCCTATGTTGGGTATAGAGATTACTTTTAAAAAATGTAGATGCCCAGGCCTGTTGAGGTGGGATAAGGCAGACGCTCAAAGACTGAGCCACCTAGGCGTCCCT